>NC_141103.1:40628191-40870691 GCF_041138505.1 Cibotium barometz
TAAATTCGGTGCAAATTTACATATTGTGTACAAGGCTCATCTTTAGAAGAAGAGGGAGTATATCCATCTCTAGAAGAAGAGGGAGTATCCCCTTGAAAATCAAATGTATCCATCTTTAGAAGAAGAGGGAGTATCCCCTTGAAAATTAAATGTATCCATCTTTAGAAGAAGAGGGAGTATATCCATCTCTAGAAGAAGAGGGAGTATCCCCTTCAAAATCAAATGTATCCATCTTTAGAAGAAGAGGGAGTATCCCCTTGAAATTCAAATATATCTATCTTGAATTTTCCTTGAGATAGAAGGGTTTGGAGTCCCACATGTGAAATAATAAGGTGCATATTATGTACAACGCCCGTCTTTAGAAGGAGTGTATCCCCTTGAAAATCATATACATCTATCTTGAATTTTCCTAAAGATAGAATGGTTGGGAGTGCCAAATGTGAAATAATAAGCCCCATTTTTTCTAAAAGAATCCTTTCCCTCTTCATAATAATCCTTTAAAGTCACCTCTAGCACATAGTCATTTCCATTTTGCTATCAAAAAATTCCAAAACAAAAACATACATCAAGACTTCCCATTTAAAGCCATGGTGGATCAAAGCATAGGCTAATAAACATAATTAGAGCTAGCCAAGAGGATAATGAGAATAGCAAGTTAGTAATCACTTTAACCATCAGGTGCTCTCATCAAGGGAAGAGACAACAACAAGGACATGTGTTTATAGACTTGGGTGGATACTTTGATATCCTGATAAATGACACCATAGGATTTTCCATTTAATTAGCAACAAATTAATGATGTACAAGAAAATCCAACATAATAAAATTTTATCAAATATTTCCTTCTCTTACAAATAGGAGCGACTTGGGTCCTTACAGTTGCCACTATGCAACTTGTGAGACTAGTTCTATTCATGTGTCTTGCCTTGCTAGTTCTATTCATGTGTCTTGCCTTTCACATTCATTGTTGTAGAAAATGACCTTTGGTTGAAACAAAATTTGTGTTACAACTACATACACAACCTGTGGCTAGTTCCATCCATGTGTCTTGCCTTTCACATTCATTGTTGTAAAAAATGACCATTGGTTGAAACGAACTTTGTGCTACAACTACGAACACACACAAATATGATGAGTTTATTCCCCTTCATGTATAAAGAGTTATGCAATCAATTTTCTAATATTTCCCTATGATATAATAATCCTAAATCTTATAACTTAGCTATAGACAAGGTGGACTCATTTGAGGCCTCCACTTCTTGCACAATACTCTAGTTGACCTATCATTTTGGCAATGGGACTCTTTCAATCATAGGTGGAAGATAAATAAATATTTAAAATAAAATGGGTTAGCAAAGCCCTTTCACATAGACTCAAGCAAATGTTCATCTTCTCCTTGAGGAGACATGTTGGTGTCTTGCATTGTCTTCATTTTCCTTTCTCATCCAACAATCTAGGGTCAAATATCCCGTCATTCCACAATATGTACATTTTGTAACATTCTTAGTCTTTTAGATTGTTTTTTTCCTGATATTGATGGCTTTAAGTTGCTTGTCTTCCTTCCCATGAGAGAGCTTCCGATTCCCTTAAGTGTAGGTTTGGACAAACTTTTCAATGTGGCCACAAGATTGCGAGATTTCTTTGGCATGTTTTTAGGAAGGATGACAGTTACATCATCATTTTTCATAAGTGCTCTAATGCTTGGAAGTTGATTGGCATGTTTTTAGGAAGGATGACAGTTACATCATCATTTTTTCATAAGTGCTCTAATGCTTGGAAGTTGATTGGGTTCTAAAAAGAGAGAGAGCTTATTATCATGGTGTACATATAGAAAGGTTGGAAAAAATATATTTTCTTTGTATAGAATTGTATAAAAACCTTGGATAAAAGTTTCAAAATTTCTATCTTATTTACCACATGTAATGTACTTTTAGTGATTTCATCTTCTAAACCCACTCATAGCATTTATTTATTTCCTTGAAGTTAATTCTATGCATCTATATTTGCCATGCGTGTGGCATATAAATATATGCATTCAATTTTAAGCCCAAAAAAATTTAAGCTTATCTTCAATTGAATTCTCTTTGCCCCGTATAATGTGTTAAGTGCATCCCAAGTCTCTTATGATATGTATTCAAACGCAATGTGGTGTATAAATGGATCACTTATCCCAAGTGCTACTAAGAAATCTTGATAGTGCCACCTCATCCCTTCCTTTCCATACATTTTTTTTATTGCTAGTAGGCAAGATTTTTATGCCATTAACAAAGCCCCACCAATTTTTATTTCTTATTTTCCATGTGTAGAAGCCCTCCATGTCAAATTATTCTACCAAGAATAGTGTGATCATTATGAGGTGAGTTGTGGTGTGTATTCCCCACAACACTACTCACGAATAAAAAAAAATAGTCACATATGAGATTGTGTGTAGTTTGTGATAATAATAAGCTCTTTTTTAAAACCCTTTTCATGCACAACATTGGGAACTAAAGTTTTAATGAAATGTAGAATTTGAAGGGATATTAATAATATATTTCCCTCTCTAATAAGCAAATAAGATGATGGAATGATGAAAGAATGAAGAAGTCTATTAAAAACTCCTATGCTAAAACCCTATGCTTTGATACCTTTAACACCACGTTCAAGATTATGGTGGATTAAAGCTTCGGGGAATAAAGAGTATTAGCGCAAATAAAGAGAAATAGCAAGACATTGAACATTTAGACCTTCCACTCAATACATTTATCAAGTGTTCTCAAGAGAAGAGTTAACGAATTGGGTGAAGGCTTCTCAATCTCAAGGTCCTAGACTTGAAGGTCTTAGAAGAGAAAATGAACTGGGTGGAGGTTTCTTGATCTCAAAATCCTAGACATTTTGATGTGACTAGCAATATACATTTTAACATGACTAGTAATATACATGTGGCCAACACACGTGTCAAGGTCCTAGACATTTCATGTGACTATAAATAGTTGTCTAGCACACAACATGCATTTTTTATTTTACTTTTCACAACCATTAAAGCAAATAATAATTCGCCACAAACCTTCATTTATGAATGCTTACAAGATCAAATGTCAATAATCTTGCACTAGTGGAGAACTTTATATAAACAATGATGAGATAATCTAATTAAATTTTTAGCTTTTAATGATAGAGAATACTAACATATATTTTTATTCTTGGACAAATGTGTACAAGAGAGAAGTGCTAGCATGATGATTGGACAAACTGATAGGCCAAAATTATCTTGCATGGCACATGAAGATGTTCCTATTAATTGGACAAACTGACATGCCAAAATTATCTTGCATGACACATCAAGATGGGGATGTGCCTCAAACAACTCAACCTGTGGGCCATAGGTTTGGGTGATTGAAGAAGAGCAGGCTGGTGTAACATCTCATACAATGTAAGATCCCTCTTACTCCATACTTGGTTAATTCAAAAATTTCTAAACTATCATTAGGACATTTTGGAGGTCATTTGGAGGGCCTTGTAAGAAATTCACTAATTTCTCTCAGTAGAGAAAACTTAAAAAATACTAAAACGTTCGAATATCAAAATGTATATGTTATTCCAAATTACCATTTTGATATTTAAGAAAGGCTGCAAGCTTGTCATAACCTTTGTTATGACAAAGGCCACGAGCTTGTCATGATAACCTTATATTCTGATATTTAATGAAGCTACAACTATATTTTCGAATAAGATTTTCCTCTTTAATGAAGCACTATGGTGGTACAATTGAAATTCAAATAATAAACCACTTTCATACACCCTTTTTCATCTTTACTCGTAACCAATGGAAGATTACAATGCAAGTAACCCTTGAATTAACCAGATTAATCAAGAAGATAAAAAGAAAAAGTATGATCTGCACATTGATCTTGATAGTGAGGATGAGTCCATTCAAAAGCGCATAAAAAACTATGCAATCCTCTCATTAAACCATAAGGAAAACATGAGAATGGTAGGGTTGCCACACATAGATCTTTGGTGTGATGGTTGAATTTACCCGTTCAACCCTATGACTGCTTCCCATCCTCCCTTCTCAAACCCAACTACTCTGTTACATTTTACAGGAGATGGAGTCAATGGATTGCTAGGATATTGCAAATTCATTGCTATGTATGTAGATGGTGAAAGACATTATTCACAACATCAAGCAGCTAAACTCCTCCGTTTAATAGAATATTGCAAGGCGAAATTGGAGGAAAATGATATTGAAATTGCAAGATTAAGGACATAAGTAAGGAGATATAGGGTAAAGGACACTAGCATTGGAGAAAGACAGAGGATGAGAAAGCTCAAAAACTTTGAGACCTTGAAGCCAAGCTCAGGTGGTGTGAAGAAAAGAATTCAAGCAATCAGGTAATAAATGTATTTAAAGAAGTTTCTTTGTTAATATTATCTTCTAGATGTTAGAATTTATTATTGTTGTAACTACAGGGTTATAAGGCAACCTGACAAGGAGAATATCAACCCCAATATCCATCCAGCAAAGCAATTAAAACCTTTACTTGCTTTAAGAATGGCAAAGGAATTGATGCAGGAAAAGAAGTTCAAGTTGGTCAAAAGAGATATTATAGAACAATTTGTTAGCAGTAATGTGGTTTCCACATCAGAAATATAGGAAGTTATGGATACTAATGGTGTGAGTTGCGTAAAGGTTACAATGCTCTTCAGAAGTCACAATCTTTAATTCTTAAGGTTGGCAAGATTAAAGGGAGACTACTTCCAACTCCTATAGATGTTTGGACTTTTTGGAGCAAGCTCAATGCTGGGGTCTTGCAATATATTGGTAAACCTTACCACATTGAAGAGAAGCTCAATGGAGAAAGTGGCAGCATTCAGTACAATGAATTTAATAACATATTCCTAGATATGGAGCTTTTGCAGAAGAGAATGGCAGAGTTCTATGTGACATAAATTTCAAGGAGACATGAGGTTTGCTTAAATTTGTTATCAAGCTTGATGAATGTGAGATTATCAAACAAAAAAAGGTGGAAAGAGTGACAGTAACACTAATGAATAGAGCACTTGATACAAGCATCAAGAATGATAAACCTCAATATTTTAGTGTGCAGTTTGAAGCAAATATTGGGTGGCTTGGATCATTTGAGGTAAATCACATTACATTAACTTCACATTTTCCTCTTTTCTACATAGCCTGCTAATATTATCTATTGAAATATGTTTGATTGATGATAACTTTCATCCTATTTTTGTCATTCCTCTAGTCAATGTGCATATATGTACCCTGCATGCCCTATGTCGTATAATAGAGAAACTAGTGTTTCTATACATTGGCTTTGCTTGGAAGATTAAGGAGGTGGAAGAGAGACAGGAAACTATTGCATCATTAGAGAAAGTGTTGTTAGACATTGGACTACATGGGAAAAACGTTTATATTTTGCAAGACACAAAAAGGTCAACAAATAAGAAGGATGTTCCATTGAAACCATCCATTGTGGGTGTAAAAGCAAGAAGATTTCTTTCAAAACCTCTACAATCACGAAAAAAGAAAAAGACCAAGACAAGAAAGCTATACAAATCAAAATACATTAGCAAAATCAAGTACGATCGATGGAAGAATCTCCATAATGATGTGAAAGACCAAGAGGGTGAATCAAGACATGCCGAAGTAGAGATCTGGCGGTCAATTGATGTTCTGTTCAGGATGTTTGAGAAATCTACTTGGACAAAGCAAGATAAAAAGGACTTTCAAGGTAATCTACAAACATTTAAACAAGTCATGAAGGGTGCTTAGACCGAATCCAACATAACACACTACATGGTAAGCTTTTATGCTTTTGTTTAGCAGAAGTAGCTTGTGTAATGCATAACCTTATTTTTCTATGTTGATTTGCAGCATATTACCTACAATCATATACTATTATTTATTTAAAAATATGGGGACCCAAGTACATGGAACACTCAAGGAATGGAGAAATCACAGTACATGGCTTGCAATGCATATTTCATACATACACAACATAGTGGAGGAAGAAGAACAGCAAACAACATGCATGAAGTATTCCAGTAGTTCTACCGCAAAATATTGCACCAGCTTCATCAGGAAAAAACCTTGAAGTCCTCAACATTGCTTCGAATATTTAAAGAAATAGAGGAAAGGAAATAGAAAAGAGTCAAAGCCTTAAAAAATTCAATAGCTATTGAAGTACAGAACATGTGGAGAGAAAGAAAGATGTATGTAAATCACAATTGGATTAATAGAATGTAATGATATAAAACTATATTAATTCAATTCTGGTTAACTTTGTTACAATATTGATGACTATCATGATCATCATCACTGAAAAATCACTAAACCCTTGTCCTTTTCGAAGTTGCCTCATCATCTACATGATCTTCGGTTGGAGCAAGTAATTCTTTTTGGAACTCCATTTTTCCAAAATCCTTAAGCAACCAGCTATCCTAAATTCCACATGATAGTGCATATGCTCTGTAGGTCAAGTGGTAAGGTCCTCTGTGTTGAGATATCGAGCTCAACTCGAACGGACATTGATGACCCGCCTGGGTGATAGCTTTCGCACTTATGTCATTGGTATGGTTGGTGAGATTATGGTCGATATGCCGCTAGTGGATGATAGGCTGTGTGACAGCCACTTTGGAGTACTAGAGTTATGGCATAGCTATAGCGCTAGCTCATATGGTCGGGTTCACACTATAGACCGACCGCTTTGTATGTTGTAGAAGAGTACTTTCCCTTTATGTATGTACTCTTATCTTTTAGTTATATGGTTGTAGAGAAGAGAAGAAGATAGACGAAAATTCAGCCATCCATATCTGTTGTGTCTTGAACTCTTTTGTGTGTGTGTGTGTGTTTGCTTACAAGGAACTCAAGCTCTGTCTCTCCCCCACATTCTCTTTATGGTATCAGAGCTCCGGTTCATGTGAGAATTAAGAAGGCAAGAAAGAGGCAAGAACAAGCAAGCAAGGAAGCGGTACATGGGTAAGAGCATCACCATCTCTTTCCCTTCTTGGTTTAGGTACAACACCCCTTCGTAGCTTCGGGAGCTACACATCTCCGATTGAGGAGCTGTCTTCACAGGATTGGAGGTGCTTGTGTGGTACTTAGTACTTTGTACTAAGTTTTTTCAGCTAGAATTGCGTTTGGGCACGTCTTGGTCTAAGTTTTATCACACTGCACGGTATTTTCTACCGTTTCAGGAAGTTTTGGCTGAGAACTGTCTCTGGTTGAAATCTAGTTATTGCAGTGCAGCAGTGCATTTTGGGAGTGCAGACAGTGTTTGCACATGTATTGTTGACATTGGGTGTATGTACATGTACTTTGGTCAGATTTGGTGACACATACTACTGCGCTGAAGTACCGTGCTGTAGTAGTCACAGAACATACTACTGTGTTACAAGTTGCATACATAAATTGTCTGTTGCAGTTTTTTAAGTGTTGCAAGAAAACATGTCTGGTGACGGAATCAATCAGATTGCCAATGAGATGCTAAACAAGAACAACTTCCATGCCTAGAAGTTCAGAATAACCAATTTCGAGCTCATTTCCTTATGGGTAAAGGATTTTGCGAAAGAGACAATGAGGAGCCTCCTGAGTTGCCTGAAGAGACAATGAGGAGCCTCCTGAGTTGTCTGAAGAGAATGCCACTCCAGCAGCAGCAGACATAAAGGCATTAAAGGATTAGAACCAAGGAGCAAGGAAAGTCATGTATTGGCTTTCAATTAGTGTCACATACATGATGATAGGACACATACATGATGTCAACACTCCAATAGTTGCGTGGAAGAATCTGTGTGTGCAGATGTTCTAGACCAACATAAAGGCAAGGAAATTGCCAGCTAAAGTAAGAGCTGCATACTGTGGAAAAGAAAATCATGTCAATAAATGAGTATGCTTTAAAGATCAAGGGAATTGTTGAATCCCTTGGTTCTATCAATGCCAACCGGTGGAAGATGATGACTTGGTAAGTGTCTATTTGAATGGGCTTGGCAAAGAGAACAAGCCATTCAAGACCTCCATTGTAGTCAGGGAGAAAATTCCCAACTTTCGGGACTTAGTATCTATGCTGATCATAGAAGAAAAGCCTTTAGGTGAGGAATCTTTTTCACAAAGCAAGAACACATCAGAATAGGCCTTCTCATTAGGAACTCAATGGAGTCTTCTTGGGCCCTTTTATTTGGCAGTTTAAGGGAGTCAAACCTTTTCTCTTAAGAAGAAACTTTTTCTAATTAGAAGCTTCAAAACGGCTACTTTATTCGAATTTGAATTTTGGGGGGAAAATGGAATTTAAAATCTAGCGGATAAAACCATATCATGTAACATATCTATGGAAAGCTCTTGATGCGTAGATCACGGATCTGTAATCTCCGCTCAAATCGGAGCTTGTATGTAGAAGTTATGGAGGTCCGAAAATTGTAAAATTGCCCCCTCCCCTTTTTGGGAGAAAAAGTGCACCCTTTGACCACTCTTACACCTCTCTTACAAACCATTGGTTTTTGCTTACATGGCGGGCTCCTATTTGTCAAAAAGTTAAACGTTTCCATAACCTCATGGCAAATTAAAGGGCCCAAAAAGACTCCATTGAGTTCCTAATGACTCCAATTCAGGTAGAGGCAGAGGTAGAGGTCGTGGTCGAGGCCAAGGTGGTGGCCTATAAGGAAATCAGCATTTTGGACAACAACAATCCAATGATTCACAATAGCAATCATACATGGAAGAGGCCAGTCTAGAGGTAGGGGAGCCAAAGAGGCCAAGGTGGTTGGCAAAGGAATCAGAATGCAAATAGCATAGAGTTCTATTATTGTGGCAAACCAAGGCACATGGCAAAGGACTACTATAAAAAGAAAAATGATAATAAAATTGGAAAGTTGCACCAAGGCACCTATCCATCATCTAGTAAACAGCGAGGTGATGATGAAAGAAGTGAGCAGTTGCTTGTGATACAACACATGCTTGTTTTCATAACAGGAGATTTGTCAAGATCTCAAGATACATAGTATGTGGATTTTGCTGCCTCTAACCACATGACCAATCATGGTGAGTGGTTTAGAGACGTGCAAAAAATGAAAAAACCAAGTTATATGAAAACATGTGATGATATTGCGCATGTTGGTAAAGTGCCATTGTCTATACAGGATGGCAAAATAAAGTACTTGGCAGATGTACTTCATGTTCCAAATATTACAAAGAACCTTGTTTTTGTTGGACAGATGGTTGAGAAGGGTCTATAAGTGAGGTTTAATGGTCAAGGATGTTTTGTGGAAGACTTCAAAAATTAGTGTCGCTTGGTTGCAAGAGTAATGGAAATGGCAGGATATTTACTTTGGATGTGAACAAGCTTGAAGTAAAGGTAGCCATGTATGTGCATGGACCAGGTGTCATTGCAGATATTGACATATGGCACAAGCACATTGGTCATGTGAAAGTACAACGATTGAAGTCTATGTAGGCCCAAAATATTTGCAGGTTTGCCAAAGTTTAAGGTTGATGGTATGCACAAAGTATGTGAAGCATGCCAGCTTGGTAAGTAGGCCAAACATGCTTTCCCACATGAAAAGCATGTAAGTGCAAGGCCATTAGATGTCATACATTTAGATGTATGGGGACTGACCAAGACTACTACAATTGCAGGTTGCAGGTACTATGTTACATTCATTGATGACCACACTAGGAAAGTGCAGGTTTAGTTCATGAAGGAGAAAAGTGAGGTGTTTTCTCACTTTAAGAGATTTAAAGCCTTGGTTGAGAAGGAAAAAGGCATCCAAATAAAGATGGTGGGGGATAATATTTCTCCAATAAGTCTAGTGATTTCCTGAGGAAGTAGGAAATTAAGAGACAGTTTACATGTAGGTACACTCTACAACAGAATGGTATTGCAAAAAGAAAAAATAGGCACATTGCAAAAGTGGCACGTTTCTTGATGGTTGAAAAGAATATCCCACATTATTTTTGGGCAGAAGAAATAGCAAATGTTGTGTACATTATGAATAAAGAGAATGTGGGGGAGAGGGAGAGCTTTAAACCCTAGCAAGCAAATACACACACATAAGAGAGAGAGCAAGACACAAGAGAGATGGATAGCTGAATTTTCTTTTATCTTCTTCTTCTCTACTCAACCAACATAACATAAAGATAAGAGTACACACTATATTGGTTAGGACTCAACTACTACAACATACAAGGGTCGGTCCATAATGTGAATCCGACTAAATGAGCTCGCACTATAACTATGCCAGTCTCTAGTAATCCAAAATGGCTATCACACAGCCTGTCATCCCACTGGCCGCATATCACCAATAATCTCACCAACCATGCCAGTGGTGTAGATGCGGAAGCTATCACCCAAGTGGGTCATCAATGTCCGCCGTAGCACTAGTTGAGCTCGAAATCTCAACACTCCCCCTCGAGATCAACTTCACACACTGCACTCCCAGTAAGCTCCTAAACCTGTGGATCTTATCTGTGTCCAATGCCTTCGTGTGAAGATGTTAGCTACTTGATCCTCTGTGTTGACGTATACCAGATCTACATCTCCTGCTAGAACCTTCTTCCTCACAAAGTGATAATGCACATCAATGTGATTCGTTCTAGCATGATATATTGGGTTATTGGTCAACTGTATGTTGCTCATGTCTTCACAATATATAACAATTGCCCTATTCACGGGCTCTCCCATGTCACTAAGTAGCTTCTGAAACCAAGCTACCTCATAAGCGGCCATAGTAGCACCCTTGTACTCTACCTCTATACTCGACAAGATAATCGTTGGCTACTTCTTACTGCTCCAACTCACAACAACACTCCCAAATGAGAACATAAAACCACTAGTAGATCTCCTGTTTAAAATACTACCAACCCAATCAGCATATTTGTACCCATGCAACTATATCTCTATACCAGCCTCATAGAAAAGTCCATAATCAACTGTGGACTTTATGTACCTGAGGATCCGTCTAGCCACATCCAAGTGTGGCTTCCTAGGGGCCTGCATAAACTGACTCACAAGTCCAACAACATAGCTCAAGTCTGGCCTTGTAATAGTCATGTAGATTAAACTACCCACTATGCACTTATATGTAGTGGAGTCCTCCAAAAGCTCACCTGTATCTACGGAAAGCTTTGTGTTCTTCCCCAATGGCACTGAAATAGTCTTACAGTCTGTCATACCACACTTGGACAACATGTCCAAGCCATACTGCCTTTGCAATAGGCAAAATTTCCATGAGATGATCTCACCACCTCTATGCCCAAGAAATACCGCAGCTCACCCAAATCCTTCATCTCAAACTTCTACTTCAAAAGCATCCTGACATCATGTATGTCTGCATCACTATTACCAGTGATAATCAAGTCATCCACATAGATGACTAATAGCATGATCCCTCTATCTGTCTTTTTCACATAGTGAAAAATATGCATTGGATATCTAAAATCCAATGGTAACAAGATACTCCTCGATCTTATTTGACCACACTCTGGGTGCCTGCTTCAAGCCATATAAGGCTTTGCGTAACATGCACACAAAATCTGAATGTGCATCACTCTCATTACCTGGTGGCTGCATCATGTACACTTCTTCTTGAAAATCACCATGCAAGAAAGCATTCTTTACATCCATTTGATGTAAAGACCAACCCTTCACTACAGCCATAACAATGACAGCTCTCAAGGTTTCCATTCTTGAAATCGGGTTGAATGTCTGTTCACATAGTCTATGCCATAAGTTTGCGCATAGCCCTTGGCAACCAATCTTACCTTGTACCCCTGCTCATTGAACCATCATCATTGTTCTTGACTTTATACACCCACTTACATACAATTGCCTTCTTTTCCTTAGGCAAAGCCACTAACTCCCATGTTGCATTTGCATCCAATGCTGCCATCTCCTCATCCATGGCATCTTCCCATTTCTTATTTCCAATTTCCTACTCAAAGCAAGTGGGCTCAACCTCCTGTATTGCTTTTACTATGTAAGCATAATGATGGGTTGCATATCCATCATATCTCAACCTGTCAACAGGGTATCTAACCCTCATAGACCTACGTACACCTGGATCACTGCCAGGTGTATGCAAAACAGCCTTGGTTCTCCTTACACCACAGATGGAATGCCAAGATCCTCATCAAGGCTCTGCTCAGAGCCACTAGAGTCACCATCCACATACGAGTGACCTGCTAACAAATTAGGCACAAAAGGTTGATCTACCTTTTCCTTCCCTTTCCATGATACATGTGTACCTGCATCATTCCTCTACCTGCCTGACCATGGGCTAACATTGGATCCACTGCTCGAGGACTCCCGAGCACCTGTAATTGCTACTCTACATGTGGTGCAACATCATCACTTCTTACATCTTCATCTTCTGCTGCCTTCTCTACTAGTGCATACCAGCTACTCATATCATCGAAGACAACATCTCTGCTTACTTGCATCTCATGAGTGGTAGGGTTATAGTATCTATAACCTTTTTGCTCCATAGCATAACCAATGAAGATGCATTTCTCTGCCTTTGGAACCAACTTTGTTCTCACTTCATCAGGAACATGTACATATGCAATACACCCAAACACTTTCAAGTGAGACACATCCAGTCTTATGCCTGTAAACTTCTGTTCAGGAGTCATACCATGAACAACTGTAGTGGGTGTCCTATTCATAATGTACACAGCAGTTGCTACTGCTTCAAAAGTAATGTGGCATATTCTTTTCAGCCATCAAGGCATGTGCCACTTCTGCAATGTGCTTGTTTCTCCTTTCTGCAACTCCATTCTGTTGTGGAGTGTACTTGCACATAAATTGCCTCTTGATTTCCTGCTTTCTTAGGAAATCGCTGAACTCATTGGAGAAATATTATCCTCCACCATCTGATCATAGGCATTTTATTTGCATGCCTTTTTCCTTCTCGACCAAGGCTTTAAATCTCTAAAAGTGAGAAAACACCTCACTTTTCTCCTTCATGAAATAAACCCCCACTTTCCTAGTGTGGTCATCAATAAATGTAATATAGTACCTGCAACCTGCAATTGTTGTAGTCTTGGTCGGTCTTCCAGAGGACTGTGAGAGAGGTTTGTGATAACTGGTCATTAGGAAAGAGGTGGCAGAGGTCTACTATCTACATCTGAGTGTATGACATCTAATGGCCTTGCACTGACATACTTTTCATGTGGGAAAGCATGTTTGGCTTGCTTACCAAGTTGGCATGCTTCACATACTTTATACATACCGTCAACCTTAAACTTTGGCAAACCTGCAACAATATTTTGGGCCTGCATAGACTTCAGTCGTTGTACATTCACATGACCAATGCGCTTGTGCCATATGTCAATATTTGCAATGACACTTGTTCCATGTGCAAACATGGCTGCCTTTATCTCAGGCATGTTCACATCCAAAGTAAACATCCTGCCATGTTTGTTACCCTTTACAAAAACCAAGCAACTCTTATTTTTGAAGTCTTCCAAAAAATATCCTTGAGGATTAAACCTCACTTGCAGACCCTCTCAACCATATGTCCAACAAAAACTAGGTTCTTTGTAATATTCAGAACATGAAGTACATCAGCCAAGTATTTCATTTTGCCATCCTGCATAGACAATGGCACTTTACCAACATGCGCAATGGGATGCACAGTATCATAACCTGTTTCTACATAACCTGGTTTTTCCATTTTCTACATATCTCTAAACCACTCAGCATGACTGGTCATGTGGTTAGAGGCGCTAGACTCCATATACCATATATCTTGAGATCCTAAAACATCCCTTATGGAACTAAGCAAGTGCTACATCACAAACAACTGCTCACTTTTGTTGCCAACCTCCATGTTTGCTAGATGATGCATAGTTGCCTTGCTGTAACTTCCCACTTTTAATGTCATTCTGCTTTTTGTAGCAGTCCTTTGCCATGTGTCCTGGTTTGCCATAGTAATAGCACTCTATGCTATTTGCATTCTCCTTGAATGCCTTTATATCTGCAGGAGTGGCATTCTCCTTAGATAACTCTAGAGGCTCCTCATTGTCTCCTTCTACATAATCCCAAAATCCTTTACCCATTAGAAAATTGCTCATTTTGAACTTCCAGGTATGGAAGCTATTCTTATCTAGCTTCTCACTAAAAATCTGATTAATTTTGTCAGACATGTTTTTTTACAGCAATCAAATAACCTGCAAACATACAACTTCTGTATGCAACCTGTAATATAGTAGTATCTCCTAACTGGTGCAACAGCGGTACTTCAGCACAGCCTGTGTGTCACCAAATGTGACCAAAGTACATGTACATACACCCAGTATCAACAATACATGTGCAAACCCTATCAACACTTCCAAAATGCACTACTGCACAGCAATAACCAGAGTTCGAGCAGAAACAATTCTCTACCAGAACTTCCAGAATACTACCGAAAATACCGTGTAGTGATGAAACGGGGCCTGGAACGCACCCGAAACACGAATCTGGCCAAAAAAACAAAGTGCAATAAGATAATATACTTGCCTTGTAGCTCTACTCCCATGAAGACAACTCCTCAATCGGAGATGTGTAGCTCCCAGAGCTACTGAGAGGGGGTGTTGTACCTAAACCAAGAAGGGGAAAGAGATGATGGTGCTCTTACCTGTGTAGTACTGCTTCCTTCCTTGCTTGTTATCGCCTCTTTCTTGCCTCCTTATCTCTCACACGAACCAGGCTCTGATACCATAAAGAGAATGTGGGGGAGAGGGAGAGCTTCAAACCCTAGCAAGCAAACACACACACAAGAGAGAGATGGATACCTGAATTTTCTTCTATCTTCTTCTTCTCTACTCAACCAACATAACATAGAGATAAGAGTACACACTAGACTCAACTACTACAACATACAAGGATCTGTCCCCATAATGTGAACCCGACTAAATGAGCTGGCGCTATAACTATGCCAGTCTCTAGTAATCCAAAATGGCTGTCACCACACAGCGTGTCATCCCACTGGCCGCATATCACCCATAATCTCACCAACCATGCCAGTGGTGTAGATGCACAAAATATCACCCAGGGCGGGTCATCAATGTTTGTCGTAGCACTAGTTGAGCTTGATATCTCAATAGTGAACAGGACACCCACTGCAGCTGTTCATGGTACGATGCCTAAACAAAAGTTTACAGGTATAAAATCGGATGTGTCTCACTTGAAAGTTGGGTGCATTGCATATGTGCATGTTCTTGATGAAGTAAGAACAAAGTTGGATCCAAAGGTAGAGAAATGCATCTTTATTGGATATGCTATGGAGTACAAAGGTTACAAATGTTATAACCCTACCATTCGTGAGATGCAAGTAAGCAGAAATGTTTTTTTAAACGAGATGAGTAGCTGGTATGCACCAATAGTGAAGGCAACAGTGAAGTGCAGATGCTGCACCACATGCAGAGCAACAATCACAGGTGCTTAGTGGACCTAGAGATTCCTCTAGCAGTGGATTCACTGTTAGCCCATGGTCAGGTAGGTTGAGGACAGATGTAAGTACACATGTATCACGCAAAGGGAAGCAAAAGGTAGATCAACTCGTTTGTCTTGATTTGTTAGCAGGTCACTCTTACGTGGATGGTGACTCTAGCGGCTCTAAGCAGAACCTTGATGAGGAGCTTGGAATTCCATCTATGGTTACGCCTAGTGTAAGGACAACAAGGGCTATTTTCAGGACACCTGGCAGTAATCCAGGTGTACACAGGTCTACGAGGGTAGGTACCCTGTTGACAAGTTGAGATAGAATGGATATACAACCCATCATTATGCTTACATGGTTAAAGCCATACAGGACTTGGAGCCCACTTGTTTTGAGAAAGCACTTGAAAATAAGAAATGGGAAGATGCTATGAATGAGGAGTTGGCAGCATTGTATACAAATGCAACATGGGAGTTAGTGCCTTTGCCTAAGGAAAAGAAGGCAATTGGATGTAAGTGGGTATACTAAGTCAAGCGTAACATTAGTGAGGAGGTATAAAGCAAGATTGGTTTGCAAAGGCTATGCATAGACTTATGGCATTGACTCTATGAAGAGACATTCAGCCCGGTTGCAAGAATGGCAACCGTGAGAGCTATCATTGCTATGGTGGCCAACAAAGGGTTGGTCTTTACATCAGATGGATGTAAAGAATGCCTTCTTGCATGGTGATTTTCAAGAAGACGTTTACATGATGCAGCCACCAGGTTATGAGAGTGATGCACACCCAGATTTTGTGTGCAGGTTACACAAAGCCTTGTACGGCTTAAAGCAGGCACCCAGAGCATGATCAAACAAGATTGGGGAGTATCTTGTTACCATTGGATTTCAGATATCCAATGCAGTTTTTTCACTTTATGTGAAAAAGACAGATAGAGGGATCATGCGATTAGTCATATATGTGGATGACTTGCTTATCTCACTAGTGATAGTGATGTTAACATACATGATGTCAGGAGGCTTTTGAAGCAAAAGTTTGAGATGAAGGATTTGGGTGAGTTGCAGTATTTCTTGGGCATAGAGGTGGTGAGATTACCTCATGAAATTATGTCATTGGAGAGGCAATATGGCTTGGACATGTTGTGTCCAAGTATGGTCTGATAGGCTGTAAGCCTATTTCAGTGCCATTGGAGCAAAACACAAACCTTTCCATAGATACATGTGAGCTTTTGGAGGAACCCACTACATACAAGCACATAGTGGGTAGCTTGATCTACATGACCATTACTAGGCCATACTTGAGTTATGCTGTCGGAATTGTGAGTCAGTTTATGCAAGCCCCTAGGAAGTCAGACTTGGATGCGGCTAGATGGATTCTCAGGTACATAAAGTCCACAGTTGATTATGGACTTTTCTATGAGGCTAGTATAGAGATACAGCTACATGGGTACACAAATGCTGATTGGACTAGTAGTGTTGCAGATAGGATATCTACCAGTGGTTTTATGTTCTCATTCAGGAGTGCTGCTATGCCTTGTTAAGTACAGAGGCAGAGTGCAAGGGGATGCTGCTATGGCAGCTTGTGAGGTAGCTTTGTTTCAAAAGCTACTTGGCTATATGGGTGATCCCATGGATGGGAAAGTTGTCATTTATTGTGACAACATGAGTAGCATACAGTTGGCCAGTAACCCAATATACCATGCTAGAATGAAACACATTAAGGTGGCTATCACTTTGTGAGGGAGAAGGTTCTATAGCAAGTGATGTAGATCTAGTATATGTCAGCATAGAGGATCAGATGGCTGACATCTTCACAAAGGAATTGGGCATAGAGAAGCCCCAAAGGTTTAGGAGCTTACTTGGAGTGCAGTGTGTGGAGTTGAGCTCGAGGGGAGTGTTGGGATATCGAGCTCAACTAGTGCTACGGCTGGTGGACACTGATGACCTGCCTGGGTGATAGCTTTTGTACTTATGTCACTAGCATGACTGGTGAGATTATGATCGTTATGCTGCTAGTGGATGACAAGCTGTGTGATAGCCACTTTGGAGTATTAGAGTTATGGCATAGTTATAGCACCAGCTCATATAGTCGGGTTCACACACTATACACCGACCACTTTGTATGTTGTAGTAGGAGAGTACTTTCCCTTTATGCATGTACTCTTATCTTTTAGTTATATGGTTGTAGAGAAGAGAAGAAGATAGAAGAAAATTCAGTCATCCATCTCTCTTGTGTCTTGCACTCTTTTGCATGCGTGTGTGTTTGCTTGCAAGGAACTCAAGCTCTCTCTCTCCCCTACATGCTCTTTACTCTGAAGTCGTAAATGCCAAGCCCTTGACCGAAGACTCACAAAGTTATTTGCTTCTCTAGCAGCATTATCTTGTCGTTATTCCATGTGATAGGATAGCCCCCCAAGATATCTAGACAAAGTCTTGATTGCAAACAATTTAAAACTTGCATTGTTTGAAAATTTCTGGTGATATATAACAAACTATGGCAATTTGAAGGATTTTATGTATTCTCCAAGGGCGGAGTCCTTTCCTAATCCTTTAATGCGTGAGCCTTTGCCTCGATCAATGAAATTGTCTTCATGGACGACGAGCTACAAACAAGTAACATGTTTCATTTTAATAAGGAAACAAAACAGATACATAACAGCTATTCAAAAAGTGTGTATGATCCATGCCTCGACGAATGAAATTATCTTAATGGACGACGAGCTACAAACAAGTAACATGTTTCATTTTAATAAGGAAACAAAACAGATACATATTAGCTATTCAAAAAGTGTGTATGATCCATTAATTCATACACACCTTTGGATTTTCATCATAGACAAGTGACTCATCCATCTAAAGATCAGTTGAGGACTCCCCTCCCTCAATATTCATCCATCCCCTTGAGGACTCCCTTGGATCAACATTCTTTCCCATATCAAAAATGTTGAGATTTCCTTGAATATTCTGGAATTCCTCCTCAGATGGGAGCCAAGCCTGTTCATACAATGAAGCATTTCTAAACATCATTTGCAAGGCTTTCCCAGTAGTAAGGAGTTATGTATCCTTAACATTGGAGTCGAGAAGAAGGTACTTATCTACCTCCTATGTGTCTACAAAAGTATCATCCTCCTCAAGATTTTGCGCAATGATTGCGAGCCAGTAGTCCTCCCTAAGATTAAAGACTGCCTATAGATCCGATATCAAAAAATACTGGAGAAGGCTTTGATTTGGAAAGACGAAAAAGCAAATGTAGGGATGCCATAAATATGTTTGGGCACTGTTATGTCCTCATGACGCCGAATCAAAGTCTCCTTACAAAGACGCTCAACATCAAGAGACTGAGCTAAATCCCTCTCCTCAAAACGGTCAAGAATCAAAGTCTCCTCATGAAGATGCTCAATATCAAGAGACTGAGCTAAATCCCTCTCCTCAGCAAAGTCAAGAATCTTTACTCCTTGATGAAAGCCTTACTCCTCTTGCTCAACTTTGACTTTGACATCTAGTCGCTCTTCGTGGTTATCATCTTCAAGGATCAGATTTAGATAGCAGATCAAACCGTGATCATACCTGACAAAGTAGCTTGTGTGGCTATATGAACAAGGCACTCCTTCTTAATCATCTTCATGCTCTATGGAACCCTTTGAAGGATTCTATTAAGCTTTTTCTTGAAACTCTTACAGAAGATAGCTTCATGTCATTGACATGCACAAACTCATTAATTCAATGATAATTCTATCCCTGGAAGTTAATCGTGAGAATTTTGCCTCATGCTCTGAAATCTTAATGCAGGCGGCCCTAAGGAAGTCCACTAGAGAAAAATCACAGTTAAACATCTTTGACATTTCGTCGAAGCCACCATGCAGCTCTAGTTTGTGCAAAAAATTATACGGCATCACTACTACTGGTGTCTGGAAAGAGATGCGCTTGAATCCATCTGCAAAGAATTAATATGTAGAAATATAATATGGTTATTTATGCAAGAATCACCAAAATGCGATAAGGTTTTGACAATCATAATTGGGTATCCTATTTGACAATGTGGTGATTTCGACAAGCTCAAAATAAAATAATGTCAAATCAAATAAATAACATTCTAGAAGTGTTTTCTTTGTATCAAGAATCAATAATAGCATGTTAAAAGGGTCTTTTTTTTTCGAGAAAAGATCCTTTCATTAGTTATAAAAAAAACACCCACTGGGCTACAAAACCCCTCTCCTGCTCATAAGAAGGCAGAGCAGAGATCCAATCATGGCAGCTAGGGAGACTCCCTAAATAACTGAGAGGCTATATCATACAATAGGAGGGGGGAAAATCCACACAGGTGGCTTGTAGTGCTGACAGGGGGTACCCGCATGTAGAGTATAGAAAGGGCCGTTGCGCCAAGTGGTGTGGAAGGCCTGACACCACAAGATCGCTCGACCTGAGTCACCTCGGATGCGGTCATACTGTCCTCACAGGGTGTGAATCAACTCCTACCAGATAGCCCGAATAGTCTCTGCTGGTGGCTCCAGTCTCCCCTCAAAGACCCTGAAACAACGGGCCCTCCAGGTGAACCAGATGGTGAGGTTGCTGAGGAGCTCCCATCGTAAATCCCTCTCCTGTGTCCAGCCGCCGCGCCGGACGAGAAATCTGGTGAAGGAACAAGGCGAGGCTGGCCCCTAATAAATTTGATGGCCTGGCTGTCCTGCTCCGTCTCGTATCCCAGAGTAGGCCGCCCTGACGAAGTCGACCAGGCAGCGGCTCCCCACGTATACATGTCCTTTGGAGAGAGGGGGGCCAAAATGCGCAGCATCCTCAGCCAAATCTACTGTGCCAAATCTACTGCGCCTGGGACAATCCCAAAGGCAATGTCTCTGTGTCTCCAATGGGTGGCCGCATCGGACGCAGGCCGATGGAAGGCCACTGTAGACAAGCCAGGTGCCAACTATACAGAGCCCCTGTGGTGGTGGGCAACCATCCACTGGAAAGTCGAGATCCTACGTGCCTGTCGACTAGCCCAGAGCCTAATCCAAAAATCCTCGAAGAACTCCTGTGAGAGTCCTTGTAGCCGCCAATGCTCCGATGCAGCTGGACAGACCCTCCTCCTCGCAGAGTCACAAAATATGCCTCCCAAACCGAACAGTGTACTAGAAGAAGGTGATCTCTGTGGCCTCAGGGGACGCATAAGGATCGTGCCACTCGTACTTGCCAGGGTCCCCGGGCCAAGGGGCACGCAGCATATGCCCATATGCGCCAATCAGGGTCCACATTTGCAGGGTCTGGATCAATATGCCACTTCCGAGAAGCGGCGGCCACTACCTGAATCCTCTGAAAGATGCACTCTGCAACCAAAGGCGACTCTGCCTCCACTCTCTGAAGTCTGCCCTCCTCCTGTATCTCATTGTAGAGGCATCTGCCATCCTCATCAGTGCAAGCTCTGACAGCAATCAGGATCTCCAACTGTGTAAAGGCACCCATCCACCGTGGGGCCGCTGGCTCGAAAGGCGTGAACCACTCCTCAGTGAGTGCCTCCTGAATGTCATCCCTCATAATCAGCCCCCCTCTAAAATGACTCAGCCTCTGCACCTGGATCCCCTCCGAGAGACTGCAAAAGGCATGCCAATCTCCAAAACTACGTGCTGGGCCTGCCACCAATGGTCCCCAGGCTAGACGAGGTCGAGAGCCCAGCAGATGACCCTGCTCTGTGCGTACTGCGGGGCTCTAGATGAGCGGCTGTCTGGCCCGCTCCTCATCACAAGTAGGAGGTCTCTGAGAAAGCCCCGGTCTGAGAAGCTCCCAAGCTCGCAGGATGCTCAAGGAAAATTTGTCCTCCCATCCTCTACTGAGGCCTGTCCTTCTCATCTCTATGAAGATCCACCGTAAATAGAAGCTCCTTCTTCCAAGGCTCAGTGCCTGGAAGTAGCCCCCGAACAATAAGCTTCCCCAGCAAGGCTCTACTCTGATCAGCTAGATCTCTAATGCCCAAGCCCCCATGGGCCCGCGGAAGAGTAATAACTGCCCAAGCAACCTTAGCCCGAGCCGGCTGACCATCCCGCCCAGACCAAAGAAAGTTCTTGATCAGCCTCTGTACCTGGCTGATGTAAGAGCTCGAGAAGATCCAGCAAGCCGTGATGTACCACATAGTCACTAAAAGCACCTGATTTGTCACCACCACCCTCCCAGCCAAGGATAGCCAAGCTGTACTCCAATATAAAAGCTTCTTCCGAATGCTCAGAAGAAGCGGGGCGATCTGCTGCTCAGGTGACAAATCAAGTCCAATTTGGCAACCCAGATACCGCACTGCTGTGCCAGGAGGTATCCATCTAAAACTTGAGTCTGGGCTCCATGCCGGAGTGGGAGCGCTACTGATCCAAATGGCCACTGTCTTGCGCCAATTGATCAATGCTCCCGAAGCCACACCAAAAATCTTTAGCGACTGCTCTGCCCTGTGTAGGTTGGCCTCTTGGCCATGCAAAAACAATCCCGTGTCATCAGCAAACTCAGAATCGAGCAAGTCCTCACCCCAGACTGGGAGCTGGAGTCCTCTCAAACCAACCTCCTCTGCTGTCAGATACATGCTCATAGCCTCTGCAAAGAAGTGAAAAAGGAACGGGGCGAGCGGGCATCCCTGGCGGACTGATCTGGTCAGCTTAAAACTCGACCCCCGCCCTCCTGCCATCAACACCTAGCTCTACGAGTTGTGGAATATAGAGCCGCCACTCCTCGAATCCAGTCTGGCTCAAAACCCAGGCAAAGCATAGTGCCCTCTAGGAAACCCCAATCGACTCTATCATATGCCGTCTCAAAATCGAGAAGCATCACGACCAAGTCCTCACCAAGAAATCTAGCTCGGGCCGTCGCCTCCCAGAAGGTAAAAATGTTGTCAAGGATACTACGCTCCATGACGAATCTTGTCTGGGTAGCATGAATCATCTCCCCAAGGAAGGGCTGGATTCTTAAACTCAAGGCCTTGGGTGCTGGAATGCTGGAACAGTATTCAGGCACCAAATAGCACTCTCTGGATTTTTTTTTTGCTCTCTGTTCGCGTGTATAAACGCATCAGAACTGCTAAAACTCGCGTGTATCTACGCGGATACCCTGGAAAATACGCGTGTATGAATGCGTCAAAACTGGTAATTACGCGTGTATAAGCGCATCTAAATTAAAGAAACGCGTGTATAGACGCAGGTATAAACGCGTCTGGGACATTTGAACTGAACAGGACGCGGCTATACACCCGTGTATAAGCGCGTCTAAAAGAAGAAAAAGCGTGTATAGCCGCATGTATCAACGCGTCTGTGAAAAGAACGCGGCTACACACCCGTGTATACGCGCGTCTGAGAGGTGCTATACACGCGCTTTTACACGCATGTCTCTGGCCGCGATGATACACGTGCTGATACACGGGTCCGCTACTTTTTTTCACAAGTCATTTTTAGCGGCTAGGAGCGCGGGTATGAGCCCGATCCCTTGTAGTGTTATGTTTGCTCAAATTATAAGGTTCAAAGTAACATTCTTTAATCTAAGGAGAGAGGGTGTGTAAATGCTAGAGAAAAAACATAGATATAAGGAAGGGGGTGACAGTCATTTTTAAAAGTATCCTTATTATAAGCTTAAATAGGAGGGTGTTACCATCTTATAAGCACCATACATAGGGGGTTTTCTTGAGGTTCATGCATGCAGGTGACGTCCCCCTTTATTGTGAGTGAATTTCTAGGTGTAGAAGGGTAGACATGATCCTTTTGTGTTGAAGGGAGGTGGTTTTGGGTTTGGTCTAATAGCCAAAGGATTGTCAACAGACAGTCAGGCAGATTGATTTGTGGGTTGAAACTACTCCAAAGTTAGTAGATAGTCAATTGCTGTTAGTTTTGAGTATGTTATGTTGAATCTTTGTGGGTTATGAGGTATTTGAGGGTGTGGAAATGTCCAAGAACATTGGAGTGGAGAGATCTGAGTCAACTGAATTAGTTAGGTCAGATTTGAGTCAGCGGGAAGTCATTAGGGGAGTGCTAATAGGTTTAGTGAGATTTTGAGGCAAAGAATTTGAAGGTTTCTGATACTGGATGACAGTTTGGGAAACAGAATTGTAAAATGCCTTGGAGTTGTGAGTTTGGTGTTCCCCATATCTGATTCCAGTATATATTCTTCTTGTGTGGCTGCTGGTGGTAATATAGAGGTCATCACCCATCACATGTATGTGCAATTTGGATTTAGACAAAGTGTGTCTATAATATGTGTTTTGCTGGTGTTATGGTGCTAGCATATAGTCTCCTCCCTACAATGGTGTGTTGGGACAAGCTATAGAGGCAGACTCTCCCAACGCATCATTACCAACAGAGTTGTAAAGTGCCTTGGAGTTGTGAGTTTGGTGTTCCCCATATCTGATTCCAATATATATTCTTCTTGTGTGGCTGCTGGTAGTGATATAGAGGTCATCACCCATCACATGTATGTGCAATTTGGATTTAGACAGAGTGTGTCTATAACATGTGTTTTGTTGGTGTTGTGGTGCTAGCATATAGTGTCCTCCCTACAATGGTGTGTTGGGACAAACTATAGAGGCAGACTCTCCCACCGCATCATTACCGACAAAGTTGTAAAGTGCCTTGGAGTTGTGAGTTTCGTGTTCCCCATATCTGATTCTAGTATATATTCTTCTTGTGTGGCTACTGGTGGTGATATGGAGGTCATCACCCATCACATGTATGTGCAATTTGGATTTAGACAGTGTGTCTATAATATGTGTTTTGGCGGTGTTGTGGTGCTAGCATATAGTGTCCTCCCTGCAATGGTGTGTTGGGACAAGCTATAGAGGCAAACTCTCCCAACGCATCATTATTTTGGTGCCCCCACTGAGGAGGCCTCTAAAGAACCATTGAGTTTGCGTTTTCCTCACACCAGGTAGGTTTGTACTGATGGAGAAGCCATGAGGTTTTTGGGGGCATGGGTCTGAGGATTTGCATGCATTTCTTCACCATGTTAGGAGGGATGTAGACATGTAGGGATGATATATCTCGAGGGATGTTCCTTGCATCGAGGTTTACAGGCCCTACCAGCCTCCCTGCTGCAACTCTTTGGTATTCTACTTTGCCAGATCATGTGTAGGATAGCTAGAGGCTCTTCTCTAGGGCTTTGATTCACAGGTTTTGAATGGATGGAGAGAGACGAGAGGCTTAGACAAATAACATAAATATCAGGCAGAATGATGGAGATATGATTGCTGAATTTCAGCTGAGGTATGAGGATGATTGGTTTGCTTATCTTGATTTGTTTGATAATATGGATATTGTGCACAACGACCTCTTGTTTATGCGTTTTCTGGATGCCTTGGAGCTATTACGATAGATGAGAGTTTGTTAGGCATGGATGTGAGAGTTATGCCAGGGCTATATAGATTATGCTCTTTGGCGAAAAGCCGAATTCATAAAGAGAAAGTAGTAGTGTGGGAAGCACAAGGCAGCCAACAAAGGTGATGCATGACAAGCGAGAGGTATTTTGTGAACAGGTTGATTCATTTAGGGATTCCAAGAGAAGTGATGAAAAAGATGTGATCACACCGAGGGGGATAGCATGGCTTCCGCCACTGGCACGACATCTGAGGATATGTAGAATACAGTGGGGAGCTTTGGATCCGAGGTTTCTAGAGAGTCATCATCCCAAAAAGGTAATGATATGTTGAATGAACATGATTCTCAAGATCTTGATGAGGTGAGTGATTTTTTTGAGGCTTTTCCTAAGGAGGAGAAAGAAGATGTGATCAATGATGTATGCCTAAAAAAAGGAGGGATGCCAGTGTGGAATCTATGTGTGATATCCAATTTATAAGTGGATGCATGGTTTTTGAAGAAGAGTTGTATGGTATTAATGGCTTGTTTGATGAGGATGGTAACAACATCAATGGTGGTGTGGTGAGTCCATGCTAGGAATGGGATCTAGTGTAGAGGTAGGGCCAAAGGAGCCTTGTGTTTGTTTGCAGCAAGAGATGCCCATGAAGATGGAAATCCAAGTGATGTTAGATTGCTCATCAAGGAGAGGTAACAATGGCTCATGTGAGAAAGATAGTGAGGAGATTCATCTTGAGGCTATGTACATGGATTGGTACACATGTTATGAGGATGTTGATATAGGTGTTCTAGGTGACCAAGAGCTAGATGAGGAGTTCGACATACTTTTTGATGATGCTTGGGAGTTGTATGTGGAGGAAATAGTGAATTATTATTTCTGAAGATCTCAGGTGCACATGGATTTTGGTTTGAAGGATAGCTATGAAGATCCTATTAGTGCTATGCAAGGTGATATACCCTTGAGGGACAACGTGGATGATTTATGATTGCTTGGAGGGAGAATGCAATGTTGTAGATGATGCGGTGGTAAGTATGCATGATTACTGGGACATTGATGATTTCAGTGTGAATGAGCTAGAAGTGGAGCTTGATCTAGAAGTACATGTGAATGTGCACCATGCATGTACCAGGATTACTATGTTAAGGAGAAAGTGTAATAGTCGACCTTTGTTTGTTTTGATGATGTATGTGAAGACATTGATGATGTGTTGGATGCCTCTATAGACTCCTCTGATATGTTGAATCAGAATGTTTTGAGGCAAGGTGATTACATGGGATTTTATGAGAGCCCACTAGTGCTTGATATGAGATCAATGTTTATGGGTGGTTTCTTGGACTTTCAGGGCATTCAAGAAGGTCCTGTAAGCTGTGTTGCAAAACAAAGACATGATGCATGAAATGGCCATGGACATGCCATTTGATCTAGGAGGGGTGGATTATCTGAATAATGTGATGCATGGCTTGCACACTCATTTTGTGTTTGATCCATGTGGAGGCTCACCATGAGGCAGATGATGGTACAAACAAGCTAGTTGGAGCTTGAGATAGGTGCAGTGTTTGAATAAGGTTTTGCCAGAATAAGTTATTGAGCATGAATGCTCTAACCAAAGGGGGGTTGGGCAAACTATGATAGTTGTTTTTGTATGGGCAGACACTACAAGAAAATCATTGTTTTTCGATGCTTAGATTCCACACCTAGTCGTGTCGTTGATATGTGCGTCAAAATAGATGTCAAAATATGCGTCTAAAAAGGCGTTGAAATATCCGTTCGAAATATACGATGAAATAGGCGTCGAAATATATGACGAAATAATCAAAAAAAAATTAATTTAACTTTATATATAATATTTGCTAGTTCCCATCCTGGGGTGTGTTTTAGACTTTTCTTTCTACCTCTTTGCAAGCATATGTGTCTATGAGAGAGAGAGAGAGAGAGAGAGAGAGAGAGATGAGAGAGAAAGAGAGATAAAGAGAGAGAGAGAGAGGGGGGGCAGGGAGAGAGGAGGGTGTAACTTCCATCACACTCTCTAAAGGAGAAAAAATTCTAGCTCCTCCTCCTCATCACTAAGGTGCAATTAAGAAAGTGCTCTATTTCACAATGAAATTAAACTTCATCATCAACTTGCTCGTCCTCATCAGCGAGATCCATGGCTCCAAATAAATCTATTTCTAGAAATACTCCAACATTGTTGTCAATTGGTGGAACCGGTTGTCTTGTAGTAGGAGAAGGTAATTCATCCATGTCGTCATCCTCTTCTAGCTCTAGCATGAGAGCTGTTGATGCATCATGATCATACTCAGCTTGAATCTCTTCTTCTTCTGGATTATCTCTAGTGTCTGTTTCTCATTCAAGAAGCATTTGCTCAATGAGTACACCTTCATCCGATCCTAATCCCGTGTGAGCCTCACCTACTTCCTCAACTAGTATGTCTTCTTCTTGTTTAATAGGTGCTAGTGGTGTATGCTCAACCATCACATGATCTAGGGGGAGTTCCTCAGCATGTGGCAAACAGTCAACGTCCGCGTGACCAAATTGCCCCAAACTTACGATACTGCAAAAGCACAATAAATAAGTACTTTTATTGTATAAATTCATGAAAGCACAACATAAAAGTCAATGCGTAGATATCTCTAACTCAAATTCATGCAAATCACAACCATATGCAAGCTCCTCCTCCTCATCACTTATTGATTCACCATTGCATTTAGCTTGTAGTATGGTTTGCTCGAGCCATTTTTAGAAGGAAAGTCTAGAAGAAGTGCAAGTTCTATTGGGTATGGTAGTGTGCGAGCGGGTTGTTCGACTCCTTCTAAACTCAAACGAGCTTGGTCCCTTTTAGCCTTCACCAAGTTATATCTCTCGATACATTTCTCCATAGCATGTGAGTTTAAGATGTAGAATTTATTGATCTTCTCATGCAATGCTACATCCATTGTTCTCACAAGGCCTTTCCCTTGTGGCTCTTCCCCAACTAGTCGATCATCTTCTTCTTGTGTCCATAATCTTGGCATATCAGGATCAGACGTACTGAGAAATTTAGTTATATATACAAGTGATTCTTAAACAAGCCATCCCCATACTATCTTCAAGACGAGCTCTTTGATGAACAAATCCTTTAAGTGTCTTCATAAATCTCTCCAAGAAAAACATCCCCGGGCTATGGACAACCCCAGCCACACAGCAACTTCATTAACCACATGAACTAGCAAGTGCAATTAAATGGTTAAAATACTTGTTGGAAAGTATTTCTTAGCCATTGTAAATAGCCTCGATGGAGTTTAACCGTGCTGCTTCCAATGCGTCTCTACTAATCTCTTTCCTTGATATCCAACGCACCACTGCACCAATTTTGTAAATTGTTGCTCTAATGTCATCGTTGAGGCAATCCTTGATGGCTATAGGAAGCACGAATTGCAAGAATTTGTGCTAATCATGACTCTTCAAGCCACTAAGCTCATCATCCTTTGTAAATTCTCCCTTCAAGAAATGTATGCACCCTGTAGGGGTACGAAACTCAGTAATGCACTTCTTTACATGCCATTGCTCTTCATTTGTCCTCATGATCCAAGGTGCTTTTGGTAGCTTCACCTTTTCATCTGCTGTATTTTGGGCCCATAAGTGGTACATGCGTTGAACCTCTTGTAAATCATCTTGTTGTACCTTACTCTCCTTTGCTTTTGTGATGATTTTCCAAAGCACCTCGGCTATATTCTTGAAAATGTGCATTGGGTCAAGAAGATTGTTCACTAGGAGGTCATTCCAGTATGGAAGTTGATGGAAAATGGATATACGCTTCATTCCTGGAGGTGTACAGGTTGGATCCAGCTCCCATAAGGTTCTCCAATCACTTCTCTTTGATATGTGAGGAAACCTCCGTAGAAATCCCTCACACAAAGGATGGTCCACTGGGAGATACTTCTTGTGGCCCTCGTATACTATCTTCTTCATAGACTTTGAGTATCGAGCCTCAAGTTTCGGCCCACATAATGGACATCCATTATACCCTGACACACTGAAAGCCCTATCGAACATCAAAAAAGATTGTAGCATGTAAGTTTGGATGACAATCATGACTTAACATAATATGCTAAGCTACAGTATTACCTGAGCACTCTCCATAGCTAGGCCAATCATGCATAGTCCACATAAGTATTCCTCTCAATGTTAGCGCACGTTGTCCAAACCTCTTGGAAATATCATGAACTTCAATGCACTCCCATAGAACACGAAGCTCCTCAACTAAAGGGACTAAATACACATCCATGTTCTTCACCTTGTACTTTCCAGGAACTATCAAAGACAATAAAAGATGCCTTTTTTTTATCGCTAGCCATGGTGGAAGATTATAGTTAACTAGATAAATAGGCCATGTACTCCATGATGAACTTTGTAGACTAAAGGGATTCACTCCATCCATCGCTAGTCCTAGTCCAATATGGCGAGCCACCTCTTAAAAGGCTACCCACTTCTCTTCAATGTGCTTCCATGCAGGGGAATCTGCGGGCACACACATAACACCATCTGTGGACCTAGTGTTACGGTGCCAAGTCATCAATCCTACAATGGATTTCACTTGAACATTGTTTTAATAAAAGGGATGATGGGAAAGTGTCATAAAACTTTTGCCGGTACCCTTTCTCCTTGCACATCTTGTCTATATCTTGATGTACCACAATGTGGACATTGTACTGCGTTGTTATATTCTTGTCAATAAAGAATACAATGATTTGGACAAACATGGTGTGTGTTGTAGTCCACGCCAATCGAGTGGTGCAACATTGCTTTGCTCGACTACGGTCCACTGGCATCTCATTATCTTCTGGCAATATTTGATGTTTCAATAAGCTGTTACAAAAAATAGTGAGGCTAAGAAAATGCATATAAAGGTACATAACTCACTAATTGCATATGATATCATCACTTACGCAAAAAGTTTTGATACGCTCGTATCAGACTATCCAAAAATCGATTGCAACAAGTTCAATATGGAAAGGCAAGCGCGTAAAACAGAAACATGTGCTCCACGATATAGTGGAAGAAAAGCAAGCCTGCGTAGCTATTTCTCCTCTTGGGAAGCGTATTCCACACATCGTGTGTTTTCTTCTACCCCTTCGTGTTCCAAACCTCGATCTTATGTTCCATCGTGTAAGGCATTTATCATGTCATCCATGTCATGTTCTAGTATTTTCTCTGAGTCTGCCTCAAGTTCCTCGGGTTGTTGGATCACCTCGTTTGTGGCTACTCTCATTGGTCTCCATTTTTCACGCCGGATATCCACTGGTTTATCATTGTTGAAGCGCGCATTGCCATTAATTAGATGTTCCAATCGCTCCACCGGAAATATTCTCCATTTTTTGTATGATCATTACAAATTTATCGACGTCGAGCCACTTGGTATTTGCAGCTAGCAAGTACATGGGCAAAGTGTCTTCTCCTCTAAATCAACAAAATTTGAGGGTGTGGCGTCGTCCATGGTTTCCATATTGATTTGCAATGGGAACGAATGCTTATTTTTGGAGGGGAATCCTCCCTTAAGTATTTGTGTGGAGGGGGGGAGTTAGTGATAGGTAATTTGAAATGTTGGAGACACGCAAGATCTGGAAAGATTTTAAATTTGAATTAAAAGTAGTGATCGTAAAAAAGGTCGTCGAAAAAGCGTCAAAATATCCGTCGAAAAGAGCGTGGGAAATTTATTTTTTCGACGCTTATCCACGCTATTTTCCACTGACTTTTCGATGCTTTTTTCCATCGTGATTTCGACGCTTTTTTCCACTGTTATTTCGACGCATATATCAACATTGCAAGTTTTTACAATAAAACATAACCTCTCTTTTTTTTGCATTTTTGTTCCCGCGCGTGCATTTTGCTTCCTCATCAGGTATGCCTCCTTTGCCCTCACTCCCCTCTCCTCTTGGTTACATGTACATGTGTTGTAAAATGTATGTGTGTGTAATTAGGGATAATTTTCTTATTTTTTTGCTTTCTTCTCTGTTTTGCAGGTTCTTTCTCTCTCCCAAGCCCTTCTCCCCTTCCAAGCAGGTTTGCCTCCTTCTTTGCCCTCCCTGCCCTCCCCTCTCCTCTTGATTGTGAGATATGTGTGTGTGTGTGTTGAAGGATAATGAATGTTTTTTTTTTTGTTCTTTGTTTTGTAGGTTCTCTCTCCCTCCCAAGCTCTTCTCCACCTCCTTACCTTCCAAGCAGGTTTTCCTCCTTCTTTGCCCTCCCTCCCCTCTCCTCTTGGTTGTGAGATGTGTGTGTGTGTGTTGAGGGATAATGAATGTTTTTGTTTTTTTTAATTCTTTGTTTTGCAGGTTCTCTCTCTCTCCCAAGCTCTTCTCTACCTCCTTACCACTTAAGCAAGTTCACCTCCTTCTTTTCCCCTCCCTCCCCTCTCCTCTTGGTTGCATTTGCGTGTGTTGTGTGTTGTGAGATGTGTGCTCTTATTCATGTGTATGATCTTATTAAAGTGCCCATGTGGGCTTTGTTATGTGTGTGTAAAAACATGTCTCGCACTCCAGATGAGACATCGGCTTACTCTCCATCCTTCTCTCCATATGCCATGTCGCTTAACCAGTTTATGGGCTTTTTAGCGCAAGCCACACCCGAGCAAAGAGTGATGGCACAACAATATTTTGGAAGAGGGGCAGGCACTTTGGCCGCACCATCGGGCACCACCACCGCTAACCCTAGTTCACCTGTAGAAACCCCACAAAGAGCCACCAGAACCCCTCCCTTAGGTCGCTTGTCCACTCGCAAGAGGACAACACTCAAGTAGTGGAGGTGGAGGTGGTTGTTGTCCAAGCGGGGGAACGGATGGGTCTACGCCCCCACGTGAGTGTCCTTCCCCATCTAGTGCCAGAAGCACTCCACGCTTGGCAATCAACACGACATTTTGACACACAACCCACACCCACCGACGATGGGGAAAAATATTACACAATTGTCAATGGCAATGTGGTTTTGATGTCGGACAAGAGATGAAGAGCCGCATCCGCGAGCTTTGCCACATTGTCTTTGCAAATGACTTTATGACTTTATGGTCAAAGTTGGGTAAAGATAAGAAAGATAGAGTCATTTATCAAATCAAGGATGAGTACAAGCTGGCTGTTGGTAGTGATGTCATCCCCATAAGGTGGATAAAGGACCACATGGTGGACATCATAAAACATTGGCAGGGAGATGTGACTAGGAGAGTGAAGGCAGGGGGTGAGAAGCCTTGGTACATGAGCACCGAGGGTTGGAATGAGGAGAAGCAAAAGTATGCAAGAAATCCCCAACTCTACAAGCAACAAGAGGATGCGGCGAAAGCCCAAATGGAGAGCGTAGGAAGCTCTTACCTTGGAAGCGACGGTTGGGACACACATTCCATGTTGTCTACTTTGTAAGTATCAACGCTTATCTTGTATGTTTCATTTGATGTTATGTCTACTTTGTAAGTATCAATGCTTATCTTATTGTTTTGGTACTTTTAGAATCAAGTGGTTGGTCAGCCGGCATGATAAAAGAGGAGGACATTGCTCGCCACCATAACACATACTTTCTTTTGGAGAAGCTTGAGCAAGAAGGCACCAACCTCAATTGGGGGCGCATTGTAGATATGGTAAGTGCGGCAAGCCTTAATCTTATGATTTCTATACTTGCTTTGCCATGTCATATTAGATCGTTGTTTTGTATACCAAAAAAAAGCATCTTGTATGGTTTTCGCAGGGACCAATGCCTGACCTTGAGTGAGGGCTCTGCATAGAGTGGCCTTGCCCATGTCTTTCATCTTATACATACATATTTTGGGTCAGCTCACATCTTTGTTTGAGCTTGTATAGCTTGTATGCAACTACTTTATGCAATTTTGGTCGTCGAGTATAGCTTGTATAGATTGTAATTTTATGCAACTACTTTATGCAATTTTGGCTTATCTCGTCAGAGCTTGATATGTAAATTTCACATCTTGCAATATAATTTGGCCATTGTTTGCACTTGTGTGAATTGTGTACCTACTTTGTAATTTCGAAAATGTTATGGCACTCCAACTTTTTCAACAAATTTACTTCGTTCTTCACATCAGAGTACAGTTGCCTTTGGTACTCTATAAGTTTGGCATAATGGTGCATCCAGCTCTACAAGACTGCAACTGGATGCACCATTATGCCAAAAAAAAAATTAATACATGCACGTGTTGAAATAGGTGTCGAAAGTTTCCTGCATCCGTCAAAAAAACCGTCAAAAGTTTCCTACATCCGTCGCTCGCGAAAAAACCATCGAAAGTTTTCTGCATCCGTAAATAGCAGTCGAGATGTCAGTCGAAATCATCGTCAAAAATTTTGTCAAAACAAGAGTGAAAAACATCATTATTTCGACGTTTTTTTTAACACTTTTATCGGCGCTTATTTCGACGTTTCCATTTGGACGCGTATTTCAACATTTTGGGGATTTTAAGTTTAGTTCTAAAGCGTCAAAAAAAGCATGGATAATGGCCCCACCTCTTGTAGTGAGATGAAATCACTAGATGGACACATGCTTGACTCAGACGGACACCAAGGGGTGGCATGCATGTGTTGTGTGCTTGTGTGCACTACAACAGAATGAGGGTCTAGCAGTGAAAATAGAAACATTTAAATAATTAGAAGGGTAGCTAGGTGTCGTGCCATTTTTACTGCTAGAAACACTGCTATTTTTCTGCAATGGCTTCGTTGCTCAGTAGGCAAAATATCGCTACTCAGCAGAGGGACATTTTGCTATGGAACAGCATGAAATGAATGTTGTTGCTGAGGAGGGATATTTTGCCTTGTGCTGAGCAGCAAATGCTTTGCACAACAAAAAAAGAGCTGGGGCAAATTGGGGAGTCATTATATTTCAGAAATTGTTGGGCCTTTGGCCATACATACATAAAGTATTTACAGTGAAGAGATATAAAGAGGTGTCTAATTGGAATCCTCATCGCATTCCAAGTGATCTTCATCATCCGATTCCTCATCCTCTACACTTGCTTCACGCGCTGATAATCTCGATCCTCCTCCTCTTCTTCTCCTTCATCCTACATACATGCCATCAAGCGTAAGTTAAGCAAGAGCATTAAAATACAATTAGACGTATAAAAGAGAATGGTTTAGGAAACAAATTACCTCATCAGCTTGAGTCTCCAAAAAATGGACTCATCAAAGCATACACCTCATGTACGCATCCATGACTATAATTACGGAGAGGGGGCTCTATACCAATAGTCATATTTCTCCTTTGTTGGGTCACGTCCAACAACCTCCCTCTATAAAAAATAATTAAGAAAATATATAATTAGTTGTTGGGTCACGTCCAACAACCTCCCTCTATAAAAAATAATTAAGAAAATATATAATTATTTCAAGAAAACAATATAGTACAAAATGAAATGAAAGGAGAGAAGAAATGATACTTACGAAATGAGCAAGAAAGAAGGATTTTCCGCCAAAGCTGAAGTGTGAAGCCCCTCACTTCTGTAGTCGGGAAGCACTCGCCGCCGCCTCTTGTTGTTTGAAAAGCACCTGGGTGCTTTCTCCACGAAGCTAAATGTGTGCCTCCACTCCTGGGCCGTGCTCCAGAAGTCAAAATCTCCTCAGGAGAGGCATAAGATGGCAATACTGGGCTATAGACATGCCCTGATACAAATGTTCCCTTACTGCCAAGGGAGCTACTATCTTCTCCTTAGGAATAAAGCGACTAAGGAGTCTGTAGATTTGGCAGGAAAGTCTGAAATTTTGAGGCATTGAGTGATATAAAATAACACCATGTATCATTTTCAGCTTCATCAGAATCATGATTAGTGAGAGATTTTGCCTCAGCATCGCACGACGCTGGTCGTAAGAGGCATTTACATATTACCCTGCAAACCACTTGTGCTACCGTCTCTTCACTGGGTCAGGGAAAAATAGATCCTCAAAATGGCCTACGAGTCTGGTTCGGCTCGTTCGAGTTGTATAGTGAAAGAGATGAGATGCTCAAAGGCGAACGCAGTCATGGGGAAGGTCAGGAACACTAGATAAGTGTGGAACTTCCATCTATAAAAAATAATTTCTTTGATAAAAATCTTCATTAATAAGCTTACGGAATGAAAATACAATATGTAAATGTTTTTTCTCAGTCTTTTATTATCAATTTCTGATAAGAATTCATTTGTCCTTATTACCTTTCAACAAAGCTTTGATACCAGCTGTGAGATCCCCCTCCGGGGGCTCCAACGCGGAAGCAGTGTCGGCCTCCCGCGAGGGGTAGGGATCCACACTCGAGGCCTCACTTGCAGATGTCCGGATGAGAGACTAGCCTGGAGGTTCTTACAAAAATCGAGCCCAGAAAAACTCCCCTCGCCCGGAAGGCATGAGCGATTCTGCCATGGGAAAATCTTCTAACGGGGGAATTAATCTAACGAGTCAAAGTCTTAACTAGTTAAACTGATCTGACCGAACCTGAAGTCACATGGTCAGATCAAAGAAGAGAAGTCACATGGTCAGATCAAAGAAGAGACTTGCACTTGGTCCATAGAATCACCGCTTTTTTCCTCCTTTAACAAGGGACAACCATTGATTCCCTCCCACAGAACAAGGGTCTTCTCATGACTTAATCTAACTAACGTAACTAATCGTATCTTAATTGTTTCGCAGGAGTCCCTTGATCTAGCCTACCGGCCCATGGGTTAGCCAACCACCCAACCACTGTATTGGTGGGATTCCTTTAAAAGGAAAGAGTTTCCAGCCCCCTCAGCCGGCTTTCAAGCAAAATTTAAAGTAGGCATACCACGTACACACCCAATATGAAATTGCCATTTATAAACAGATTTGACTATCTTTAAAACAATCCTTCAATGAAAATCATAATATTACTAATCATCATCCTCCGAAATTCTGAGTCCATTGTGTTACAAAATAGATCATCTGGACTCTCCGTTGAAGACCAGCTGGCCAACCAACGAGTTCCAATATCAAAATTTGATTCACAAAAATCTTTCTTTTTAGTCCATCTGAATCTTCCTCGATGCACGCATGGGTGTCCTAGCAACCGCGAGCCCGTGCTGCATCACCTGGGTCCGAACCCTCTAGGATCCTCCTTAGGTGTCCTAGCACTTCACTCAGGGATCGCTTCGTCGGTCCTCGCCCATCGTACTGAAAGTGCACCATTTTAATCGTACCGAGGCTGGTCAAGACCTCGACAGGCTTTGCCACGAGCGATGTCCCTCGACGACTCCCCGCCAGCTGTTGCAAGGAACCTTCTCTTAGTAAAACACATGCCAGATGCTTCCTCCAGCATTCTGGCGTAAAACAGTCCTTTAAATGAAAAATAGTGGCTCTATGGAAGTAAAATTCCCGGTTTGAGATTGGTTCCACAAACCCTCTTTTTCCATAATTCCCAGTTTCATAATGAGAATCCTTGATCTCTCATCAGGGTAATCTACCCATCATTTGACTGATTGTCCAACTAGATTCTTGGTGATTTTGGTCAAAGAAAAACTAGTTTAATTCAACGGTAGTCTATTCTTTGTAATTAGGAACTGAAATTGGTCACGAAGTTTTTGCTTGATTCAGATCGAGAGATGGACAAGTAGGTTTACTGTCCGTCCCTCTCGTAGTCTATCCAAAATCATTCAGTTTAGTTCTAACAAGGATTTTCTTCAGATAAACATCTATTTTTGGGTAAATACCAATTTAGTGATTTAACCACATAAAATATCTAAAGATATTCTTTCTACCATTTAATTTCTCAACCTTAATTCCCTAGGTAGAATTATGGTGAAATTTCATCTTTTGACATCAAAATTTAATTTCAATTCTTTCTTTACTTAAATATCATAAAAATTTTATTTTAACTAAATACCAATATCTATGTTTTTTTAATCAGCTTGAAATCCCTCTTTTTCTCATTTAATGACAAATGTCATGGGAATTCCTCTTTTATCATAAATTAAATCTATCTAAAATTTCTCTTTAAATTAAATAAAAATATTCAATATTTCAAATAAACCAAAAATTTCTCTTTTTCCATTTAAATGATTGAATTCCAAATATAATGGGAATTCCTCTTTCATCATTTAAATTCATTCATGCATAAAAATAAATTTAACTAAAATTTCTCTTAAAATTAAATAAAAATATCCATTAATTCCATTATACTGAGAATTCTAATTTTTTCATTTAAATGATGTAATTCCAAATATGATGGAAATTTCTCTTTTATTATTTAAATTTTTCTTATACATAAAAATAAATTTAACTAAAATTTCTCTTAAAATTAAATACAAATATCCATTAATTTAAATATGACAAGAATTCCATTTTTTCATTTAAATGATTGAATTCCAAATATGATGGGAATTCCTCTTTCATTTAAATTTTTCTTATGCATAAAAATAATTTATCTAAAATTTTTCTTTGATTTTAAATAAAATATCCATTATTTTAATATTCTAAATTTTCTCTTTCTCCATTGGAATACAAGGATCTCCATTATCATGGGAATTCCTCTTTTATCATAAAAATGAAATTACTAAAAATTTATCTTTTTCTCTAATTAACTATTTATATATAAACATTCAAAATTAATTTTCCATGGATATGATGAGAATTATTCATTTAACATAGGATGACTAATCCTAGAATATGGTAGGAAGTCCTCTTTTCACATTATGCATAAAAATGATTTATGTGTTAATTTCTAGAAATTTTGCCATAGCTCTGCTGCTATTATTGATAAGTTTCAATAATTTTGAAAAGAATAAGACTTAGTAATACACTTATGATAGATTAACTATCAACATATCTAAATCCAATTTATGGATCTAAATCATAATTTTATCATAATTTATTTAACATAAAAGCATTAAAAAGCCATTTCTTTGGCCTCTAACTTGACTAGCATAGAGTTTGATTTTAGAATTGAGAATTGCTCCATGAGAAGCATCATTTGAATACAGAATTGGTCATAGGAATGACCATTCTTTGGGGGGGGGGAGAGAGATATACTTTAAAAACATTATAATTAAGCATAAATATAAAAATTTTATGATTAATCATTAGAATTCATTAGAGAGATTCATTTGCATTGAAAAACCATTCAATTGAATATTTCTCTAGCTTGAGAGGGGTTGAGAAGTGAAAAACATTTAGAAGATTAAGAAAAACCCATAAAGTCACACCTTACCTCTTGTTTTGCTTGATTATCTAGTCTTAGGAGAGGCCTCCAACCAATCAATTGGTTCGTGTGTTGAGGAAAGCTCCAAAGAAGGTTGAAGAGAGAGAGAAGCTCCAATCTCTCCAAATTGTAAAGGATTTTTAGAGGATAATACAAGATATGCTTATTTTAGAGTAATACTGGCATGGTCTAGTTCACAAATGAGAATACAAAAGAATGAGGGCCTATTTATAGGTGAGGGAGGCCACTAACTGAGTCCAACTAAGTTCTAGAATTTTCCAGCTTCGAATTTGGACAAGGTTTGGGCATTTACTTATTTTTGGTATTTTCTTTTATTCATTGGATTTATCTCATCCCAACACTTGGATTAATCTTATTGGCCCATAGAAACCTTAATTGGACCATAATCCAAAAATTTCAAAAATCTTGACCCTTAGGCTAAGGTCTTTTAAATCATTTTTAATTGATTCCTAATGCACCTTGGAAAATTTATTTTGATTTTTTGTTTGAAGGAAAATATTTTTGATATTTGTAAAATTTTTATATCCAAAAATATCTCAATATTGAATTACCACTCTCTAGAAATTTTCATCTCACTAGGTAAAAACAAGGAAAAATAATATTTTCTTGTATTCAAAAATAGGGAATGATTACAGGGGATTGAAGTAAAGACTTATTCATTATTCAGGATGAGGAGGAATCTTATAGCTCATGTAAATATATGTAAGTGTACAAGAGTAAAAAGTATATAAAGTGATCAAATTTCTACTACAAATGGTAAAATATGATTGAGTAGAATGTGAGGCCGGCATAGTCTACCTAATCCTATACTCATGTCTATGGACACTATTACGTATAAATATTTACAATGCCTCTAAATACAAAATGGGCCTCAAAACAAGCTAGGGATCTACAGCAAGGAGGAGGAGGTTCCTCTAGTCTCCATGATCTGTACCCCTTCTCAATGCACGCAATACATAGGGTTTCTTAGTACTGCACCCCTTGAGATAAAGGTTGAAATGTATGTCGGTTGGACATTAAAATTGCTTTTTTGAATGGATATTTGCATGAGGAGGTCTATGTATCTTAGGCTCATGGTTTTGTTTAGAAAGGTCAAGAATCAATAGTATGCAAATTCAAAAAATCTTTATATGTCTTAAGCAGGCTCCTAGAGCATGGCATGAGAAAATACATGCATACTTGGTTGCACAAGGTTTTTGCAATAATCCTACTAACAATACCCTCTACATTAAGAGGAGTAAAGATGAATTTTTGTTCATCATGCTATACGTTGAAGACATGCTTCTCGTCACACAGGCCCTGATGATCATCATATTTTTTTGCTTTATGGTTGATTTACAGAGGTCTTTTGAAATGTTAGATCCTGGCCCGTTACACTATTATTTGGGCATTGAGTTTCAATAGCGTAATGATGTCAATGTTATGCTGCAAACACAATACATAGATGCATTATTGAAGAAATTTAATCTTGGATACTACAAACCTATTGCTACACCTGCGAAACCTGGTTTGTGACTTAGTCTTGAAGATTCAGGTGACCCTTTTGATGTTGGCCTCTATCAAGAAGTTGCTACACCTATGAAACCTGGTTTGTGACTTAGTCTTGAAGATGCAGGTGACCCTTTTGATGTTAGCCTCTATCAAGAAGTTGCTAAAGAACACCAAGAACTTTGGGTTATTTTATCCCAAGGGGTAAATCACAACTGCATGCATTTATAGACTGGAATAAATGTTATAACACATGAGTGTTCACGAATGGTTTTTTATTTCATCTTGGTGATTCATGTATATCATGGCTCAATAAGAAGCAACCCAATGTGGCCACTTCTAGCTTTGAAGTTGAGTACATGGCAACATTTACAGCTATAGCTGACTGTGTTTAGCTAAGACACCTTATCACTAAGTTGGGAAATCACAAGTACTTAGCCACTACCATCTTTACTGACAATCAAAGCCCTATGATAGTTGCGAGGAATCTAGTTTTTTATGCTCCCACAAAACACATTGAGGTGCATTATCATTATGTCAGGGAGAGATTGCAGGGGAAATTAACTTGGCTTACATGCCACCATAGGTCAAATTTGAACCCCATGTCTGAGGGTTGTTGAGTTTGGCTTGATTTCATCTATATGCCACTTGACATGCATTGGGAGCTCGCGGTGCATGTTGGGAGTAACTGGCATGCATTGAAAAGTACCAGCATGCCTAGGTAGCACCCGACATGCATTGGGTGCTCGCAGTACATGCCGACAGCTACCAACATACTTAAGTAGTACCCAGCATGCATTGGGAGCTCCTAGTGCTTGCCAGTAGTTACTAGCATACATTAGAAGCTATCGACATACCTAGGTAGCACCCGGCATACATTCGGTGCTCCTAATGCATGTTGGTAGCTCCCGGTGCATGTCGGTAGTTACCGCTATGCATTAGAGGCTACTGGCATGCCTAAGTAGCACCCCGCACGCATTGGGTGCTCGCGGTGCATGTTGGTAGTGTCCGATGCATGTCGGAAGGTATCGACATGCATTGGAAGCTATCAACATGCCTAGGTAGTGCTTGACATGCATTAGGTGCTCGCGGTGGATGCCAGCGGCTACCGGCATACTTAGGTAGCACTGAGCATGCATCAGGAGATCCCAGCTCATGTCTGTAGTTACCGACATGCATTAGAAGCTACTTGCATGCCTAGGTAGCACTCGGCATGTATTGAGTTGTCTTGGTGCATGTCGGTAGATACCGGCATGCATTCGAAGCTACTGGCATGCCTAGGTGGCACCCGGCATGTATTGGGTGCTCCTAGTGCATGTCAATAGTTACCAGTATGCATTAGAAGCTATCGACATGCCTAGGTAGCACCCAACATGCATTGGGTGCTCACGGTGCATCCCAATAGCTCCGGGTGCATGTTGACAGTTATTGGCATACATTGGAATCTACCGACATGCCTAGGTAGCACCCGGCATGCATTGGGTGCTCCTGGTGCATGTTGGTAGCTACATACTTAGGTAGCACCTGGCATGCATTGGGAGCTCTTGGTGCATTTTTGTAGTTATCGGCATGTATTAGAAGCTATCGACATACCGAGGTAGCACCCTACATGTATTGGGTGCTCCCGGTGCATGTCGGTAGATTGGCTATTGGCATGTATTGGAAGCTACCAACATGCATAGGTAGTACTCAGTAGCTCCTGGCATGCATTGAGTGCTCCCAGTGTATGTCGGTAGCTCTCGATGCATGTCGGTAGTTATTGGCATGTATTGGAAGCTACCGGCATGCCTAGGTAGCTCCCGTTCACGGATTGGGGGCTCCCGGTGCGTGCCAGTAGCTACTGGCCTACTTAGGTAGCACCCGACATGCAATGGGAGCTCTCGATTCATGTCAATGCATGCCTAGGTAGCACCCGGCATGCATTGCGAGCTCTCGGTAGTTATTGACATGCATTAGACGTTGTCAGCATGCCTAGGTAGCACCCAGCATGCATTGGTTGCTTTAAGGCAAGCCCAGGGCATGATGGTAGCTACCGGCATGCCTAGGCATTGGGTGCTCCTAGTGCATGTTGGTAGCTATTGGCTTGGCTAATGCATAAGTCGCATGCATATGGCTAACTTCCAGTTCATGTCGGTAGTAGCTACCAGCATGGCTGATGCATAAGCCTCATGCATATAGCTAATGCATAAGCATCATGCATGAGGTTTATGCACTACCCTTATGTATGAGGCTTATGTATATGGCTAACGCATAAGCTTTATGCACTAGCCTCATACATGAGGCTAAGGCATATGGCCACCTCTTAAGAGGAGCCATGCTATCCATAGAGGGGAGAAAAAATAACAAATCCTAGAACTTAAAAACCCTATAGCATGTAAAAGCGTAAGAGAAGAAACATAAAAGAGAGAGATCTCTTACCTTATGAGACTTGTATGTGTGGATAACCTACAAAATCAAACGAAATAAAGGAAGTAGCACTTCTTGCACGGGCCACGGTCCCTCACTCGAGGCCTCGCCCATGCATATCCGGACAAGAGACTAATCCATCGGTTCTTCCAAAACCAAACCCGAAAAAAATTCCCATTGCCCGAAAAGCACGGGCGATTCCTCCAGGATAATTTTTCTCTAACGTAGTCAAAAAGTCTTAACTAATTGAACTGATCTGACCGAACCTGTAAGTCCTATAGTGAGATTAGGGAAAAATTGCACTTGGATCATAGAAACCAACGCTTTTTTCCTCATTGAGAGGCACAGCTGTTGATTCTTTTCCATAGAACAATTTTTGTCTGGGATTTACTTCATCTATCATACCATAACAGAATTGAGTCTCAATGTAGGGATCCATCAGTCCATCCTAACCCCATCCAGTCCCATGGGTTAGCCAACCACCCAACCACTGTAGTGATAGGATCCAATTAGGATTTTGGTTAGGTTTTGTCCCGTGTACCAGGAAAAAGAGTTCCCAGGCCCCCTAGCCAGATATTCATACAAACTTAAAACTAGTCACACCACTTACACACCCAATATGAATTGCTTTTTTCACAGATTCAGTTGTCTTTAAAACAATCATTTAATGAAATCATAGTCATTGATCATAATCCTCCAAAAATTTTTGGTTGAATTCTAATTTCCAATCATTCCTTCCTCAGTGTACCTATGGCATCATTGGCAACCAGAATGCTCACCACCTATCCACTCAGGGGTCTTTGCGATGGTTCCTAGCTCATAGTACTCGGCAATATTCACATATCAAAATGGAATCTTCGTTGAAGATTAGCAAGATCAACTAACAGATCCATATAAAAGAACCATGGACTCATCCGTTGAGGACCAGTAAGGTCAATCAACCAGATCCATGCCCGAATTCAGAAAACAACTCTTACTCCTTGTTCCAATATCTTCCACGATGCACGTGTGGGTATCTTCGGCGACCCAGAGCCCAAGCACCGTATGGTGAGCACCCTTTAGGATCCTTTTGCAGGTCCCCTAGCGCTTCACTCATAGGCCGCTTCCTTGGTCCCTCATCCACCGTACCGGAAGCTCACCATTTTAATTGAACCGAGGCTGGTCAAGACCTCGGCCAACCTTGCTATGCGAGACGTCCTCCATTGACTCTCCGTCAGCTGTTGTAACTTTATCAGATTAGGTCTCCATGACCTCATTCTCACAAGACCGTCAAAATGCTACCCCAGCATTCTTGACATAAAACAGTCATTAAAAAAAAACAGGTCATAAATACAGTTTCTATAGCAAACTCTCGTCTTTCCACATTGTTCCATATCATTCCTCATTTATTTTGTCTGTATTCCCTTTCTCATCACATCACAATTCACATGACACTACATCAATTATTGTCTCAATTACATCACATCCATTTACACCCGTCACATCTCATTCATTCATATCCATGACATTTGTTCATTCATACCACCACATACATTCTCATAACCATCTCATCACATACATTCTATCCACATTATATCACATCACTTCTGTCCACACCATATCTCATTCATACACATCCATCCAATCGTTCACCTGTATGACTACCCACATCTATTCATACATTCATATCTATTACTTCACATCTATATATATTCATGTCACATCACATCATTTTTCATCACATCACATTCCTTCGCATACACATCCACATCACATTCTTTTACATACATTCACATCCATTCTTTCACATACATCCACTCACATCCCATATCATTCATTTACATCCTGATTCACATGACATCACATCTCATCACATCTATTCACGTCACATCTCTTCACCCCTATTCACATCACATCTATTCATCCATTCATGCATATCTATCTGATTCACATCACACATCTCATCACATCTCATCACCTCTATTCACATCTCATCACATCTCATCACCTCTATTCACATCACATCTATGCATCCCTTCATTCACATCTATCTGATTCACATCACACATCTCTTCACATCTATTTACCTCACATCTCATCACCTCTATTTACCTCACATCTCATCACCTTTATTCACATCACATCTATTCATCCCTTCATTCACATCTATCTGATTCTCATCACACATCTATTTACCTCACATCTCATCACCTCTATTCACATCACATCTATTCATCCCTTCATTCACATCTATCTGATTCTCTCACACATCTATTTACTTCACATCTCTTTTTCTTCTTGAATTATCTTTCTTGAAAAGGGGGTGATATTTCAATTACTAATTTACTGAATTTCATTCATTGAATGTTCACTTAACTGATTTCTAAATTAATCACAAATTTCGATGAGGAATAAATTAATCATTTATCTGAATATTTCGACTTCGATAGATTTCCTGAATTTTCTCTTTACAAACTGACTGAATATGAAACGATAGAATTTTCCCTCTCATAGTATTTACTTATTCATTTATCAAATATTCATGGAAATTAAACATAGAATCAAAGAGAATCTAATTTTGATATGAAATTTCTTTATGCATCTATTTATGTAAAAAATAAAAAGATTTCCAATATGCATCTTTCTATGCATAGAAATTGAATCTGATGAAAATGACACTTTTATAATAAAAATATTTCTATTATGCATCTTTTCACACATAGAAATTGAATCTGATGAAAATGACATTTTTATAATAAAAATTTCCAATATGCATAGAAATTGAATCTAATGAAAATAACACTTTTATAATAAAAAAATATCCAATATGCATCTTTCTATGCATAGAAATTGAATCTAATGAAAATAACACTTTTATAATAAAAGAAAATATCCAATATGTATCTTTCTATGCATAGAAATTGAATCTAATGAAAATAACACTTTTATAATAAAAGAAAATCCTTTTATACATCTATTTATGCATAAAATAGAAATAACACTTTTAAAATAAAAAGAATTTCTTTTAGAATGCACAAACAATGGTGGGGATTATTCTTTTTGAATAACATAAAGATAAAACTTATTTCCATAAAATTTAAGAAAGTTTTACCATAACCTCCTTTGTATGGCTGACCATTTCTCAATTTTTACATTCTAAATTTACTTTAAAATTTATCCCAAGATGAAAAAAAGCACTCTAATCTAATCAATTTTTCACTTCTAAAGAGTAATCAATAGGAAAAGTTTAACTCAATTTATTTGTTACTCATTTTAGGATAAAGAAAGGCTGAAATTTTTAATGAAGAGAAGGGGGAAGCCTTTTCATCAAGGCTTATAATCCATAATCACATTAAAAAGCAAAGAATTCAGAAAACCATAGATTGGAATTTTTAAAAAAAGAATTAATAACTTACATGGAGTTTTGTGAGCTTTCCTTCGGCTTGAGGGATTGAGGGTTCTACTCTTGTTTGGATCAAGAGTGGCCACCAATTCTTTGTAGAGGAATTAGTCAAAAACAAGTGAATTCAATGTTTTTGGCTCTGGGGAGGAGTAGAGTAACAGTGTATAAACATCATTAAGCTTTTACAAAGGGGGAGGCTTCTATTTATAGGAAAAAGTGAGCCTCAAACCAAGCAAACTGATTCTAGAATTTTTCAGATCACTTTGGTCAATTTTTGACTATTTTTGGGTCAGTTTAGCTTACTTTTTGGAACTAGACTTGAATTAGGAGAGAGGAGAGATGAAACATCTCATTTTATTGATTTAAAATGGAAAGCAATGATGAGAAAAAAGGTGCCTCCTTCATGTGGGAGAATCCCCATTTTGAGGTGTCAAAAATCAGTTTTTCAACTATTTTCCTTGGTCCTTAGTCCACTCTTCATCCTATGTGAGTATTTACTCATTTTTGGGGGGGGGGGGGGGGTTTCTTTATTTCTTCAATTTATCTTCTCCCTAAATTTGGATTAATCTAATTGGTCCCTCAGAACCTTAATCCAAAATTTTTAAAAAATCTGGACCCTTAGGCTAAGAACTTTTGAGTAGATTATAATTTCTTTCTAATGCACCTTAGGAAATTCTTTTTACACTTCTGTTTCATGGGAATTTAGTTTAATAAGAAAGGATATTTTTCCATCCAAAGATATCTAAAAATTGAGTTACGTCTCTCTAGAACATTTTCTCTCTCTAGGCCAAAACAGGTAGAAACAAGATCTTTTATTATTCTAAAAAAGGGATTGATTACAAAGGGGAAGAAACTCGACATCTTGAGGGGCTGGGGAGGAATCTTACAATTACCATGTACTCAGTTATGTAAAATAGTGTTTGTTAAAGAATCCAAACCTTTGCCGTGGAGCTCTTTGATCATGCTTTTTGACAAAGAAAAATTTTTACCACCTTCATAAACCTCTCAAAGAAGAACATCCATCTATGCTACTCTCATGACATTGTAAGAAACATTTTATCCTTGACGTGGATGAGTACATGCACTTAGAGGTCAAAGAAGCCTCTAGAAAATTCCTTTTCCAAAAGGTAAAAAAGAATTATGGTATCTTCTTTCATCTTTGGCTAATCAATGGGGACAATCACATTGGCAACAACAAAACTACAAACCTCTTTGGTTTACCGATTTTGCAACAACAAAACATGTAAACCTATTTGGTTAATCTTTAATAAATTAGCAGGGTCAATCTCTTTGGCAACAACAAACCTAAAAAACTCTTTGGTCAATATTGAACAAGTCGATATCCTTTTGGCAACAACAAATCTGCAAACCTCTTTGGTCAATCTCTTTGCAAAACTCTTTGGCCAATCTCTTTGGCAACAACAAGTTACATGAAATGATTGACAATATCATAAATATTTCAAGTAATAATATGTATGTTAAAAAAACATAATGTGAAGGAATATTTCTTACTGAGAAATTCCTCCTAATCAATTAATAATATCGTGTATCCCAAAATTCAAGCAGCCTCGAATAGCCAACGGTAGTACATGCTAAAAAGTACATTATTAAACAAGTACACATAAGAAAATGAGAAATGTAGGTTTAATTAAGTGCTTCATTGTTCTCAACCTACAAGACATGCCAATCATGGGACTTTAGTCCTGATAACTTGTCCTTATTTGAGGTTAAACCGTTTTAAAATGAAGCTCTATATCTAGTGGTGTTTAAAACTGCTTAATTTATTCCAAGACTAATGCATGCTCTTAGTTCAATATAACTAAGAGAATGCAAGACTTTAGTCCCATTAACTTGTCATTATTTTAGGTTATAACGGTTTCAAAATGAAGTTCCAAATCTACTGATGTTTAAAATTTCTAGATTTATTCTAAGACTATTGCGTGCTCTTAGTTCGATAGAACCCATGGAGTAGCACGATAATAAGGGCACGTAGTCCCTTCAAAGTTATGTTGAGGCCATGGATAAGGTTTAATTTTGGACTTGAAAAGATCATTTCTGACCTATGAGCTAGTCCTTCTTACCTTATAGAGGTAAAATGATTGAAAATGGGTATAGGATCCTAGGTGAACAATTTTTAGTTTATTATAATATTGTAGTCGATACAAAATCAACGTTTTGGGCTTCATTCCGAAAAGGCAATAAAAGATCAAATTTTTGGGCTCATTTCAATGGGTTCCTCTCTTGGATTCTTCCATCTACTAATTTCAAATCCAGTAGTCATGTGGAGTCATCCTCAAAGGTGGTGGGCGATTCTCTATTTTACCATTAAACTTTGTCTCAGAAGTCCTGAATGGGTGATCCATGGGTAGAAACCTTATATCAAATGGATATACACACTTGTTCTCAATTTCAAACTCTAGTCCATAAGTAGGACATGCATGATGACCTTTTGAAGCAAGACATGTTATCCATGTTGAATTTGATTATCAAGTAATGATAAGAGAGATAATGCTTTATATATGTCATGTAGATGCTACACTCCATACCTGAACATAGTCAAAATCCAGGATAGTTATGAATGGTTCATGTGAGTATGCCTCGTAGAAGGAAGTAATTTTGATGCTCCTGAGATCAGACCTATCATGCATCTTGAGATCCCACCAAATCTCTTGCAGCTCATCGATAAGAAGTGCTAAGTACACATTCATGTTTGATACTTAGCACTTTCATAACATATCACACATATTGACAAGTTAATCTTGCATCGTTGTACACCATGATAATAAACAGATCTATAAAAATAAATACCAACCGATAATGAAGAGACTAAAAATCAAGTGCTCCTTTTTTATCACCAAGAAAGGTGGAGTATTATGATCAAACCAACATAACATGCCATCTGACCATTTGAATGACTTCATTCAATGCGTTAAAATGCTTCACAATCTGTAGGAATTTGAAGTTTTCCATCAATGCTTTGATTTTTGGCATGCCAGCCCATATATTCTGTATAAGCGATGGACATTTAAACATAAACTTTAGATGAGGTTTAAGAGGAAAATATCATAGGACTTTTCTTTGCACATTTCTATTTGTGGAATCTTTAAAATCCAACTAATTACATTAAGGAAAATGCATTTCATCTTTATATTCTCCTCTATATGAGATACATTCATTATAGCGCAAGCATGAATCCCATTATAATGCATGCCAGTCCATATATTCTATAAACTATGGACATTTAAACATAAACTTTAGATGAGGTTTAAGAGGAAAATATCGTAGGAATTTTCTTTGCATGTTGCCATTTGTGGACTCTTTAAACTCCAGCTAATTACATTAAGGAAAATGCATTTCATCTTTATATTCTCCTTTGTATGAGATACATTCATTAGTGCAAGCATGAATCCGGTTATAATGCATGCCCAAAGCCGATAGCATAGATTTTTCCTCAACTCTTAACATATCATTTTCTTGCAATAATTTTTGATAAGAATTTGCCAAAAAGAAAATTCACATTTACAAAATTTTGACATGTTTTCAAGTAGAATAAGAGTAGAAAATATATACTCACATATTCAATAATTATGAATAAGAGAAAGGAAGACATACTCTAGTAATGTTGTCACCACTAACTTATTGGTGTATCCATGTTAAGTTTGTAGATTTAGAATGATTAGGCTTATGGAAAGCTTTGAGAGTTTTGCATTTTCAAAAATAGGAGTTGAGTATTCCTTCATTAAATTGTCATGGCTATGTCAATCAGCCTCTCTTTGTTTTTTCCCACATGGTCCATCTAAGTTATACATTTCTCGATTGTCAAATATATTGCGCTCCTACTACTAGCACACCATCCCAAGTGTCATATTTTGATTTCTCTCTAATATTTTACATTTTAATATTTGATAGGATCCTTATCTCTTGTGAGATTAGCATATTCTCATGGAAATAGAGAAATATGTGGTCCATGATGAGCTGTAAACATTGTATGTTTACATAAGTAAAACATATGTAAAACATAAAATTTTTTGTATAATGGACTACACTCAAGGCCTATCTTATAGATATATTATATCCCTCATTAGGAAGAACCTTTTAAGTAATTTTATAGGCTATAGATAATATTACACATTACAATTTTGCTTGAGCACACTGTTTGGCCATAATAACCTATTCTTCAGGTACCAATTTTACAGTTTATAGTTCTTGAAACTACTCTTGGAATATTGGTAATTTTCCCATAACTTAAGGTTTATGTATCAATAGTTACTTAAGAAACATTTTAGCAACTATATATTGTGCTTGTCCAAAATTGTTCCATCAGCATGTACAACACATGCTTGCAATTGATTACTACTAACTATTATGCTTGCCCAAAATTGTTCATCAGCACTTATTCACTGTACTATTTAGATCTCATGGATTAATTAGGACCTTTGAAGTTGTTAATGTTTCTTAGTCTCTCTCTCTCTCTCTCTTACACACACACATTTAAAAAAGAAGAAAAATCTCTAAACAAAGGCTTTTACTTGCGTGTACATTGATGGTATATTATTCGCTCTACTTATCTCTTGGCATAAACTCCATCCCACAATTAGAACGTGTCAAAGAAGATGTCGGTGTGGCTCTTGGATAGTAACAAGCGCCTGGTGATCAGTCTTTGCCATCAAGAGTCGATCATATCTTGAATGTGCTTTGTATTGTCATTGGACATACAGGCCATGGCATCCTCTAGAACCTCTCCTATGAATCATCTATCTCTATAAGGATTTGCCTAAGCAAAATCAATAAAAATTGTATGCTTATTGTTGAAAAAAGACAAGCACAACAACACAAAGCAACTATAGATGCGCTTGATAGACACGCAAAATAGCGGGCGCGTCTATAGGCGTTGCTTGAATAGAGAAATTACGGGCACATCTAACAACGCGTCTAATAGCGAGTGTATTTGCACGTGTATTGACGAATCTATTAGCGCGTCTACACTGAGAATCTAACACTGTGTCTAACAACGCATCTATTTGCGCGTGTATTAGCGCATCTATTAGTGCGTCTACACTGAGAATTAGACACGTATTTAGACACAAAACAGAGAAGAATACAAAAAGTGAGATTTTGGTGTAGGCTGGTAAATGTACATCATTGCTTTCCAAAAATTGCCCATGATTACCAAAGCACATAATTTTAAACAAAAACATCAATGCTTTTTTGCAAACCCACATATACAAAAATTAAGTGAGGTGAGGAGAATGAGACAATATGTAAAATAGTTTTGCCAATATCAATGATGGGCTACGGCTACGGTTCAATCTCATCCTCAATGAGATCAACCCTTGCCAAACTATTTACTTCAAAATCCAAACAAGTGTTTAGATCTACAAATACATTCAACCCACTACTACTTGTGGTACTCATGTGCTCATCGAAATTAGCATCACCAATGGTAGGCTCGTCCTCACGGGTAATGGCCTCAATATCTGTATCTCCTATCTCATGATCATCCTCCTCTCTCGTATCATGGTCATCATCACCTCCATGGCCATGATCATCCTCCATACGCTCCATATTCGTAAATGTACTATACATCACTTTGGAACATGGCATAATAGGTATGACATGCCACCATCTATTATTATCCACCATTGGTTGATAGACAACCTAATTCAAACACAAATACAATCATTTTATTTTCCTTGCATTGAAGGTATCAAATATTTAAAAGTGAGTATTTTTATATGTGTGTACAGTACCTATTCACATTGTTGCGGTAGTACTAGTGTGTCCTTCTTACTTTGCCAAAACTTTGTGGAGTCAATAGTTACAAAGCCACTTGCATGGCATTTGATTGCTGCATTAGGGCCTCTTTCCACCACGTCCTTAAACCACTTTACATCCAAAACATACACAAAGAAGCGTCGAAAGTCAAGCTTAATAATATCTTGGATTATGCCGCAATAATCATCCATGGCTCCATTGGCTCCCTCAAAGCTAGCAATGACGCTGCAATCTTGTGTGTTTCTCTTATCATCAATCCGTTGTGTTCGAAAATGCTTGCCTTGACGCCATATAGCATTGAACATAGTGCACTACACCAAGACAAAATCAATTAAATAAGCAATCTAAATTATTGAAAGCTCCTAACTTATGCATAACATTCTATATACCGACCTTGCTCATGCATCCCCTAGCATACTCCCATTCTTCCATTGTTATATGCAACCCCTCGTCTTTCTCTGCTTTCTCCATTTTGTCAAGTAGCCAATCCACATGAATATCCTTTGGAAGCGCTCTTAGATTACTGAGGGTATGGCACACGAGATCCGTGGTGTGTATGAAAGAGGGCCCTTTCTTCTTGTCTTCTTGCCTTTGCATCCTCGTATCTTGTCACCCATCTTTTCATCACATCACTATTAAGCACGCAATAGAGGTTGATATTATTAAGCAACTCCGTGTCTATTACTTTGTTGTGTCCTTTCCCTTGAGGCACAATAGAGGTCATCCTTAGGTCTTCATCATCTCTCCATAGTCATGGGAGAGAGCTATCCACATCAACAAGAAACTCGGAAATCTATACAAGTGACTCTTGTACCAATCAACCCTCGGCCATGCTACCTTCGGGTCTTGCATTTTGTCTCACGAAACCCTTCAAGGTCTTCATGAAGCACTCGAGGAAGAACAACCATCGTGCATGTATAGTAATGCATATAGCAATCTCATCCACCAAATGCACTATGAGATGTAGTTGGCTTGTGAGAATAGAACGTGGAAATGTCTCCTCCACTAAACAAACCACCTCCACTGACATAACTCGAGCATTCTCAAGCGTGGTGGGATCTATTTACTTTGAGCTCACATACCTAGAAATGAAAAAGTACACCATGTTAGCAATATGAACACCTTGCATGGAGCATTGATATGCATCACATTTTGTATCATGTAAAGTATCTCACAAGCTCGTCCATCTTGTAAATACAATCTCACATCCTTCGATGCACTACGAGAAATGCTAGTAGGTAGTATGAACTGAACACACGAGGAATGGTTGATTAGTTGCTTCTAATTCACTCACAAATTTGAAAGGAAAAAGATATTATGCACATAAAATACTTACTTGGAGCATCTTGTGCCAATCATGAGATTTCAAGCCATATAATTTCTCTACACCTCTTTTCTTGCTCTTTGTAAAGGCCCCCTTCAAACACCTCATGCATCCAGTGGGAGTACGAATTGTAGTAATAGCACGCTTCACCGCCACCATCTCTAGCTTTGATAACCTCCACGGTGCATGAGGTAAAAAAACATGCCCATTTGGTCTCTCTTGTGGCCAAGCTTCACGCATCGGTTGATCGATGGGAGGAATGCCATGACATGAGCTCTGCAAGGGATTTGCACTTGAACATATGTTGGATGCGAGGGATTATGGGAAAATGTCACAGAACCTTACAAGGCACGTCCAAAGTTTTGAGATCTGCTCTATATCTTGCCTCTCCACAAGTAGGACACTCTCTTGCATCCTTATGTAGTCCACAAAACAAAACGCAATCGTTGACGCATGCATGGATGCGCTTGTAATCTAATCCTCCAAGAGAGGTCACATGTTGCCTTGCCATATCTCTTGAGGTCGGTAATTTATTCTCCCTTGGAAGCATTTTACACAATAGCCTGCACGTGAAGACCATAAATGAGGAAAAGCATTCGAGTAATTGACCCACTAGCATAATTCACCATGTTTGCAAAATAGACTTTAAAGCTTACTTGAGTAATGCATTCAAACTTGCATTGCTCCATCCATAGATGGTTTGCAAGTTTAGTAACTCAAGGGAGGCACGTAGAACACAGAATGTGCACCCCTCAAACAGTGGAGTCGATGCTACAATAAAAAGATCGTCCTGCTCCATGCTATCATCCCTCCCTTCAGATTGATGGACATATAAATCCCGCACCATATCATCAAACACCTCCTCCTCCACGTCTTCATCATGAGGTAATGGCGGAGGGCTACTATCACCATCACTCCATGCATCCGTAACGGTCCCTCCTGAAGATCCCACCTCATATCGCCAACGCTTTGCCTCCTCACCGACGACGAGCATAGGGCAACATATGCGGGTGTGGCACTGCATCCTATATCAAATTAGAACGGGATCATAACTAAACATATGAACACCCATAGGTATCTCAATCAACCTTAACTCTTTAACACTTACCATGTTTACGGTCGCATCCCATTCTCCATACTTTGAGATGTGATTGAGTGTAATCATGCGTGCACGATACATGTTTCCTCGACATCGATCACACATACATTTGATTTTTTGCTCCAACCAAATTTCGCGATGGTGGATACGAAGAGATTCATCCTCACTGGAGCTACTTGTTGAAGATGAAGACATCCTACAAATAAACAACTCAAAAAAATTGCTCTTGTATCAAATATTTAATCTTAAAACTCTCTGGCACATCTAATACCGCGTCTGTTCTGTGTGGTACGTGTCTATAGGTGCATCTAAACCGTGTTATAAACGTGCATTTAGACGCGTATATAGACGTGCGTTACACAAAACAGACGCGGGTTTAGATGCGATATTAGACGCGCTTTTATAGACGCGATTTTCAAACCTACTTTTAGCGCGCTTGCTTTTCTTCACATACTTTTAACATCGCGCGGCTTGCTTTGCTATTAACAGACACAGCCTAGCATCCACACTTATCTCCAAGCACCCACACTTATCTCTAGGCTTACACAATCATCGCCAAGCACACAAGAGAAGAGGGTGAACAAGGAAGAGAAGAAAGAGAAGCAAAGGGTGAACAAGGAAGAGAAGAAAGAGAAGCAGCTTCTTTGAAGAAGGACAAGAAGCTTCCATACCTCTATCCAAGGTAAGTCTCTTTACGGTTAATCTTCTTTGAAAGTTTCTCTCTTTAGATTCGTCCTTTGTCGTATCCAAGAAACGAATGTTTTTGGTACTACTGTTGTGCTTTTGTGTCGGGCGCATGTCCTTTTCGAGTTTTTAGAATAGTCCGTCTGTTTGTAGGAGCGCGTCTATAGACGCATCTGAGAGTGCGTCTAAAAGCGTATCTAAGAGCGCGTCTATAGACGCGTCTACTCTATGTTGAAAACAAATAGCCGCGTCTATAGACGCGTTGTTATATGCGAAGATAGACGCGCTTTTTTCTCCTCTCTTTTCCTCTCCTTTCTCCTCTCCTTTCTCCTCTCTTTTATCCCCACTTTTTCTTTTTTTTTCTCCTCTCTTTTCCTCTCCTTTCTCCTCTCTTTTCCTCTCCTTTCTCCTCTCTTTTATCCCCACTGTTTCTCTCTTTTCCTCTCCTTTCTCCTCTCTTTTATCTCCACTTTTCCTCTATTTTCTACTCTCTTTTTCTCTCTTTTCCTCTCCTTTCTCCTCTCTTTTATCCCCACTTTTCCTCTATTTTCTACTCTCTTTTTCTCTCTTTTTCTCTCCTTTCCACTTCCACTTCCAAGAAAAGGATTGCATATTGAATGATGGAAATAAGTGATTGCATGAATGAAGAAAGGGATTTCATGATTGAAGAAGGGGATTGCATGAATAATGGAAAGGGAAAGCATGATTGAAAAAATGGATTGCACTCTATATTTTCCTCTCTTTTTCCTTCTCTCTTTTATCCTCTCTTTCCTTCTCTTTTCGTCTCTCTTTTTCTCTCTTATCTCCTCTCTTTTTTTCTCCTCTCTTTTCCTCTATTCTCCTCTCTTTTTCGCTCTTTTATCCCCTCTTTTTCTCTCTTTTATCCCCTCTTTTCCTCCTCTCTTTTCCTCTCCTTTCTCCTCTCTTTTATCCCCACTTTTCCTCTCTTTTCTACTCTCTTTCCTTCTCTCTTTTTCTCTTCTTTTTCTCTTCTCAGTTCATCTTCTCAGTTCATCAGTAATCTTCTTTTTTTCTTTTTTCCAGTTCATCATGTGGCCAGGAAGCTCTTCAGGCTCACCTGATCTTCGGGATACTATCTTTCGGGAGTTATATAACCTTTTGGGGCACCCTCCCAGTCCTGGGGAGTTATACGGCTACATGACGGGTACTCTAAACACCCCCAGGAGTCGGCACTTCAGACTCCAAACCACCCCAACCCCACACCAGCTGAGATTACCCTAGCGGAGTCAACACAGCCCAGTCGGCTACATAGCCGAGCCCCTTCCCCCATGCCGTCCTATGCCCCTTCCCCCATGCCGTCAGGAGGCCCTTCTGCCTCGCAGAGCTGTCGACGTACTCCCGTGAAGTCGAGACTTGGTTCTCCAGCTACAAGTGGTCCACGTGTTCCCGTGCAGTCGAGAGTCGCTTTTCCAGCTATGAGTGGCCAGCGTACTAGCTCGACACGACACAATAGCAGGCATAGTAGCACGGAGAGCGGTGGGGGATGCATGGCACAGTGCTTTGGGAGGGGTGGTGGTGGGGACGAGAATGATTCAGATGATTTAGACGTGCCTCCAGGTGATGGTATGATCTACTATGACATCACTCAGACAGGAGGCATCTTGATGGATGCACGGGGGAAGGACATCATGGCCTTCATGCGCTCTATAATTGCTAACAATTACAGAGATTGCTTTATTCACTACAAAGATCATCCAAAGAGGTTGGCTGATGAGACCCTCGCTGCTGGTCGCTCTAGGTATCCTAACCCCCCCAATGTTCAGTTCACTGATAAATGGGCCAAGTCAAAGATTGTTACGATACTTAGCAATAAAAGATCTTCGCTTAAGAGGCATGCACTAGCGGAGCTTGCCAGCTCCAGGAAGGTCAACCACCAAGGGGCCCGCCCCACACCGCTCACAAGCGTGAGTGGAAGAAAGCAATGAAGTCAGCGAAGGAGGAACCTAGTCTGTAGCACGTGGAGGCATGAAGGATCCAAATGGAGCAATATGGAAGCGTGCATTTTAGAGCAGGGGGTGTTGAATCATGGGAGGCCCATTTTGTAAGTATTGATCTCAAATTATATTGTTTATATAGTTTATTAGGAGGTTGTTTCTTTGTACTAACCCCTCTGCAAATTGTGTCATCTTGCAGCTTGATATCGTGGGTAGGTACCCTACTCCTGTCGAGACAGCCTACCACCGCCACCATCGCAGAGAAGATACATGGAGGCACTTCTTATATAATGACGGGTTGATTACTGAGGAGCAGTCCCCCGAGGTATTTGAAAGTAATTAAATAATGTCAATATTACTGGAGCAGTATATCCGGGCTACTGGAGAGTCCCCCGAGGTATTTAAAAGTAATTAAATAATGTCAATATTATAAATAAAGATTTGATTTTTCATACATTGATATATGTTGTCCCTTGTTTACAGGACCCTGCACAAGAAGATGAGGAAGAAAACGAGGAAGAAGGAGGCAGAGAAGGGAGCACAGAAGGGAGCGAGGACGTGGAGAACTTAGATTAGTCGTAGAAGTAGTGCTAGCTACTCTTTTTTGTACTTAGCCACTGGCTTGGCTTCGTGCCTCTTGTATATACACTCCTCTTATTTTTGGTACTTGAAGCCATAGGACGTGGCTTAGCTTCGTGCTATATGTACATACAAGCACTTTTTGAGCTATGAATTAACATACACTCTTTTTATTTTTTTGGCTTTCAATTTTCTTGTGCAACGTTCTATCAATTAATGCCTTGTAACTATACGTTTTGGAGTTGTAATGTTTTATTTGGAATTGTAATTAATGTCGGCTATAGACGTGCTTGCAAGAGTGCTAATTGAAATGCGGTTGGCTGTAAGAATTGAATTACACAATGTGGAAATGGGATTCTTGTAACTACATAGCATACACAACATACACAGCATTCTGTTCAAGCACACAAAATTTAAAAAATATTATGTAGCGCGTCTATAAATGCATCTATATATGCGTCTGTCTGTTCGAGAAGCATCTATTTGCGCGTCTACAAACGCGTCTATAAACGCATCTACAAATGCATCTATAAACACGTCTATGCATGCGTCTGTCTATTTTTTAAAATTTCTAGCAGAGCGTCTATTTACGCGTCTATATGCGCGTCTATAGGCGCGTCTGTTTGCTATCTTTTAAACACACCTTTAGACGCGGGTCTGTAGACACGCTAATAGACGTGCAAATAGACGCACTCGTAAGTTTTTTTTTAGTTGAGTAAACACATCTGTGTGCGCGTCTGTAGGTGCTTTGTCTTGTTGTGAAGCTCAAGTAAAAAATATCATATATAGCATGTGAAAAAACTCTTACATTAAATAGTTTTTTGTTTGTTAGTTTAGATTTGTAAAAATTAGATGAGGAAAAGAAAATTAATTTTTTAAGGTTGTATATAAGGGCCTAGACTCAAATATAATAGGCAAGTCACTGTTTTTTAGCTTCAACATTGGTATAAGAGCTAGATTTTGGTGGAGATCTTTAATCGCATACTTTTTATATAGCATCAAGCTCTATTGTTGAAATATTTTGGCACCAATTTTTCTAGCATCGCAAAGTTGGTGTGTTACGGGCACTTAGATGACCCCATGATGCATAGTGACATAGCACTGATTCCATGAGGCAACAACACAAGGACCAAGGAGTCACAGGCTTGTAGGTTTGCACAAGTGTAAATAGTGACAAAGCCACATGTGGGCAATAGACATTGGCAAGAGGTTCATTATTGTTGCTTGCTTACCCAATGGTTAGCACACGGCCATATTGCAATGCAATCAACATGTAACACAACAATCAATGACTACCTGCCAATAAAAGAGCAACATGTGGGCAATAGACATTGGCAAGAGGTTCATTGTTGTTGCTCGCTTACCCAATGGTTAGCACACGGCCATATTGCAATGCAATCAACGTGTAACACAACAATCAATGACTACCTGCCAATAAAAGATGTTTGCTAAGTAATGGACCGAACTAGGAGAGAGTCCTCTCTCTCTCTCTCTCTCTCTCTCTCTCTCTCTTTCTCTCTCTCTTATTTTCTTCCTTACAAAATTGTAAAGGGTTGGTCATGTAGGTCTTAAAGCCTTGCATAGGTCATCAACACACCTTGCATGTGCCATGATTATCCTAGCCACACGTTGTGGAGTGGAAAAAAGAACAAGGAAACAGGCCTCTATAGCTTCCCACTCCCCCAACCTTGGAATTACTAGCACAAAACAGGGGCACCATAGTCAAAGTAATCACCCAGCAAACACATACACATCCACTGTGTGCATGACGAGGTAATCGAAGGCTGGCACAAAGTGCGCTGTGAGAGTGTAAATCCGTGGACTACACCACCAAACACGTCAATCATGCCTTCTCCTTCAAATCAACACACACAAGAAACAAACACACAAACCATAGCCAAACACCTCACCAATATCATCCATCTTTGAATTCCCAACCAACACTTCCATACAAGCTTCTTCCGACACACAGAAGCTTTTGCTTCACACCATCTCACATGCATGACACCTTCAAATCAACATACAAGAGACAAACACATCTCTGCCCCGCTACTACTAGCTGCACCCCAACATGACGACTGATCCCTCTCTCACCTCCTCTCAAAGCATCATCACCTCAGCCCTCCAGCTACCCTCAGACACCAGGCAGCTAACCGACAAAACCAACACCCCTCGGCTGAGACACCAGGGGGTAGTAACCCAATGAAACACTCACCTCTGAGCTCTGTAGCTCGGACAGTAATACGAGCAAACGAGCAAACGACTTGCCAGCTGCGCTACCAGCTAAACAGACAAGCACACCACTCTTCTATCATCACCAGCATCTCCTTTGCTGGACTTCTCTGCATCTGACCACAAAACAGATAGCCGAGTCTCCGTTGTGCTTGGCGGAATTGCAGTCAGAGTAGCGGGCGGCCATGACCTAGAAGTCAACTTTTGCCGGCCACGTTGGCATCTCAGAAGGCCTCGAGGATGGCCACTGTAGCGTCCTGAGACTGGTGGCCTTAATGCTCACGCCCACGATGCCAGGAGGGCCTCCACTATCACTCGTGCTTCACCAATATGTGCGGCGCCTACACCTTTTCCCTGAACTCTGCAGCTCTACGGCAGCTATACAAATGAACACACCACCTTTCACTCAGAGGCGGCTACCCAACGAAAGAACTCTTTTTTTCTTTTTTTTGCACCACCAGCACCGCCCTGCAGAGCTTCTCCTCTCTCTCTCTCTGCGCTTCCATTCCTTTTTTGGTGTGCACGCTCGTCCTTTTACCAGCCGGCCATGAGGCATCCATGTGCTTCCTAATTTTAGCCCAAGAATAAGCTAGTTTTTTTGCTACTATGACCGACGACCATAGTTATTGCCTCACACTTGGTACACATGTCCACCAAGAGCACCACCTATTATAAGGTCGTTTCCCACTGGTAGCCATACACACTGCTGCAATGAAAAAAAACTTCAAACCTCAAGCACCTGCTCCCAAAAAAAACCAGGCATGTACTAGCCTACTACCAAGCCATCTACTCTGTACACCTGTTAGGGCATTCAAGGCAAAGCTTTTTTGCATGCCATGCATCCCATATGTACACAAGCCCATAACACTTTGCAAAATTTTGCCTAACATACTTTGCCCAACCCCTAGCCTGCTGAATCATTTATGATCAGCAGCAAAAAGCATACGACCACGTTTCCCTTTGAGCATCATACAAAGTAACCAAAACATCTCTATTCCATGTGTTCAAAGAAACATTGTCATCTTTCCAAGACGTAGTTTGCCATCCCACATCCCACAACATAACATAAGAATCTTTGGAAACAAAGCTCTTGACATACATAGCATCCTGCCTCATCTCAGTTCCATAATCACTGATGTAGTCAACGCTATTATTAGAAAACCAGTGAAGCAACTCCTGCTGAGGGTAATAACTGATAAAAGTTTCATCCAGAAAGACATGCTGTGCCATAGTACTTTCTTGTCCATCAACATAAGAAACATCACCATCAAAGCCATCCACTACACTATAGGCAAAACAAACTCTCCTTGAAAAGGTACCATTGCTAAAGCATCCACCTCAGTTTTTGTGTGTTTATTTTTATCAAGGCCAATAAGAAATTCATCTATCACAGCATCCATAATCTCATCCATAGCATCAACATCATTCATAGTCTTCTTGTGTCGCTCCTCCTTCATAGCACCAATTCTACTCGTGGCTTTCTTAACATTAATGCATATCTGATCATCCAACTCCAACTCGGGTTCATCATCCTGTAGACTTTCTATATCCCACTCATCCCACAAAGGTACATTATCCAAAGACTCAAAAGCATACTCTTTCACATCACATGCATACTCTTTCACATCACATGCATGCATCTGCTTATTATGATTCACTTGTAGCTCAACTATAGCATCCAAAGGAAGTACATCAGGATCTTGAAGGAAATCTGCCTCAAAAAACATATACTCTTCAAGGGCATCCTCTGTCTCATAAAATCAGTCGCTACTTCCTCGCATTCTTCCTGTATGGCCTCTTCTTGTCAGACAACCTTATCACCAAGCACTTCCTCATTAATGACTAGGGTAGCCATCTCTGCATCCTCCTCACTGGATGAAGTGTCCTCTGTTCCCTCACTAGTAGTGGTGCTACTAGTCGTGTCATCAACACTTGAATCTGCTTCATTTTCCCCTTCATCATTAACAGGCTTCTGATTATCCATATTAAACTGCTTTTTGTCCCCTCGCCTGTCATACAGAGTAATGACCCCTTTCCTCCAATCTTGAACAACTTTCACCGCTCTCAGCCATGGTCTTCCTAAAATGATGGGGAACGCATCCATTCCTGCCGGCATAATATGACAGTCCACGAGCACCTTTACATCAAAAGCCTGCAATTCTAACCCCTTGACCACACCTAAGCATTTGACCTTCTGGTGATTGGCCAACCGAATACGGAAACCAGACGCTTCAGTAATATGAAGACCAAGCCTCTCCACAGTTGCTAGTGTGATTATGCAAATTTGTGCACCACCATCTATATATGCCTCTCCCAGATTCTTCCCTTTGTGCCATACATCCACCACAGGACATATATCAGGTAACTCCTCAACAGACAAAATAGTCACTATCCCTCTGGCAGGCTCCTTCTCTCTCGGGTTCACAAGTCTTTTCCACTGACGTTTTAATTTGGGAGCTAACTCCATGAATTGCCCAAAAGTAATATTAGCTTTCCTTCCAACCATGTCCTCCTGCAAATTGTAGCTATCCTGCCCAACCCCTAGTGGAAAATCAGTCACTTGAAACTTCCTACGAGACTTTCGCTTCCGCTTGACCTTTACATCCCCTCCTTCCTTCACTTTACCTTTCTTCTTGCTAGGCCCTGCAGCATCCCTGCCTTCCCTTTCCTGTGGCATCCGTTTCCCCAAAGGCATTACATCAGCTTCCGTCTCCTTCATCTTCTCAAGGGTGACCACATTCACCACCTTAGTTTTACCCTTCTCCTCATTTGTCAATCCACTGGTCCCTGCTTCACCTTTAATTTCAATTCCATAATCATTTGCCCTATTGGGAATCTGAGAGGGTAAGGGATACATATCACCCCCCATTCGCGGAGGCTTATCACAGTCAGGACTTATATGCCCCAATTCACCACAATTCCAACATGTAGGAATAAACCGTCTGCCCCCTGCCAAAACCATGGCCACATCCATAGCCTGTCTGACCTTTAACCCCTTCCTGATTATAACCTCTGCCTCAGCCACGTCCACCACCACCTGTGTTCCCTATCATTTCCAAACTCAGATTCTTCATACAATCCACTATTTGCCTCATGTCCTGTTGAAGCCCTTCATCAAAAGCTGTAATAGCTGTGGGTGCTACCTTTGTCCCTTGTGGTGTGGCATTATTCACTTGAGCTTCTGTCGGTTGCACTCTTTCTAGCACGGTTCTCATCGGTACCGCTTCTACCCTTCTAATTTCAGGCCTCACTACCACTGGAACCATCCCCAGCTGGTTCATCCGCTGCAACTTCCAATCCTTTGATTTGGCAATCTCCACAGCATCCTCATAAGATTTGGGCTTCTTTAATTCAACCAATACACGATTCAAGACAGACATGAATGTAATACTATCGATCAATCAATTCAATATTACTATCAAAATTTCATATACAAGGGAGTCCATATCTCGAAGTAGCCCATGGCTTGAGTTTACAAAAAAATATATACAATCACATCCTCAATATGGAATGTGATACTATAAGTCTGAGTACTACTCAGACCCAAATGATGACTCGGTGCTCCCTCCATGCTCAGATGAGCTGACATCGGTCGGAATGTCCGAGGAGTAGTGCTCACGTCCACCCTCTGCCAGCGGCGGCCAGTGGATCATCAGCAGCTTGTGCCTGTTCAAGTAATATATAGTATATAAGTATATATATATGCAATTCAATAAACCAAAACCATTCGTTACGAATTTTCAAGTACCTGTCGACCGTATGGTCTCATGGCCATCTCAAACTGCGCGTCCGTAATACGTCCCTCGGCTCTGAAGAAGGCCCACGTGTCACGTCTGCTATGCCGGCGAGCATATGCAATATCGTGGGTTGTGGGCTTCCTCCCCGTAACCCGTCGCTGTATCATAATCAACACAATTTGTAAGATTAAAACAATCATAGAATCAATGAATTAAGTAAACAATCAAATAAAGTGGCAGGATACTTACGAACTCTGCCTCCCATGACTCGACGCCGCCAGATCCGAAATGCGAAGATCCAATGGTCTCCATCTGGATCCGTCGTGCCTCCACATGCTGCCTGCTCTTCACGCCACCCTCTGCTCGTTTCTTTGCCTCCTTCCACTCGCGTTTGTGCGCAGTGGCAGGTTTCTCGGCAGGATAGCCACCCGCAGCTACATTTAGCCGGTCATCGTACGCAAGTTTTTTAAGGTGAGATCTTTTATTACTTAAGATCTCCCTTATTCGCGTCCTTCCCCATACATCCGAGAATGTAGCATGTGGGGGATTGGGGTACCGACTATGTACAGCCTCTATCACCTCCCCAACTAATCGGCTATTTTGATCTTTAAATTTAATAAAACAATTTCTATATGAGTTTGATACTACCCCACGCATGTACTCCATTACCTCCCTCCCCCTCGCATCCATCACTATCCCGCCCCTATCCGTCACATCATAGCAGACCACTCTCTCTATCTCTCTCATCTCCTCCTCTTCCGAACTGTCTCCTCTAACTCTTCTCTCTCTATCTCCTCTCTCACCGCGTGCCCTACTACCTCCCCCACCTCCCCCACCTCCCCCACCAAAGCACCCGCCGCATCCTCCACTCCCACTCTTCCTACTGCTGCGGGTGGAGTCACGACTAGGGGATTGTCTACGTGATGGTGGCTGTGAGCCCTGATGTGACGGTGGCTCTGAGGGAGCACGTGATGGTGGCTGAGGGTGTACGTGAGTGTGTCTAGGACGAGGTATGTCTCCTCGGTGGACGTGGAAGAGGAGAAGCTGCATGCCGTCTCGTCGGACTCGGAGGAATAGACGGCACTGGAGTGCCCTGTGGATACTCGCGGTAGGGGTATAGACACCAGGCAGGGAAGGAGGGGGATGGGCATACATATACTCTGTAAGCTCAACCGGACCAGGTTGGCGCCCAAAATGATTCAGCATCTCCATCAGCCAATTGCTGTACGCAAATGGATCGGATGAAGAACCTGGAATATCCATAAAGAACCTGCAACAAACATCTTCATGTACATCATGGGCTGTCTCTTGACTCACACAAATATCATCATTCAAGTCAGTTGTGTTGCCTGCAAATCATGAAATCTGAAACGCCGCAATCTCGTGCAGAAACGCGTGTATACACCCGTCAAAAAACGCGTGTATACACCCGTCCAAAAACGCGTGTATATCCGCGTGAACAGACTCTGCAGACATGTTACACGCGCTTTTACACGCGTTTCTACACGCGACCTGCGGAAAATTTTTTTCGAAAAGACCGACCCCCGACAAAGACAGAATGTCCTTATAAAAGGACCAACCATTGTCGCCCCTGTCAGGATGCAGTAACCCAATCGTGTGTAAAAGGACAAACCCAAAGAGCAAAGAGCAAAGTAAACAAATCTGACGAAAGAGACAAGGCACAGGACAAAGTGACTCACCTCTGAAAAAGTGAGTCTTCTCTGCTCCTTCTCTGCTCCCTCCTTCTCCCATGTGTGTGCTCCTTTCTCGGCTCCCTCCTCGCTGTTGGAAGAGGCGAAAACACGCGAAAACGCATGCACAGTCGATTTCTTAGTTCAAAATCTATATTTGGGGAAGGCGGGCTATTTTTAGTTTAAACATACCGTCGCGTTTATATTCGCGTTTATAAACGCGTGTATATTCGCGTGTATGATATTTTAGCTGCGTTTATACACGCGTTTTGCAGAAATTACCCGCGTTAATACACGCGATTTTTAGGAAGTAGCCGCGTTAATACACGCAATTTTTAGGAAATAGCCGCGTCAATACACGCGATTTCTGTGCTTTCATTAAAAACATATAATGATTTTGTGTTTTCTGATTTGTACACAGGATGTCATCAACCTCTTCAAGCAGTTCTGGGGAAGATGAGACAATGCGTCATCGTAATCGCGATGTGTGGTTGGGACAACGGATCAAATGTATGTGTAATCGATGTCAAGGATGCATTGTACGAGCACGTCGAATTACCTTGAATCACATCTCCATGTATGGAGAATGGAATCAAACAGGTTTAGAGGTGAGTAGATGTAAATTGATGGTATTCAAATGACTCATGGTATCCAAATTAAATTAATAGAGTTGTAACATATAATTTGATAAATTGAAGCAGGATGCAGTACACCCTAACATGGTACCCTACGTGCGACGAGAGCACGTAAAGCGTCGACGAGATGATGCTGGAGCTTCGGGATCTATTGTCAGAGATGAGTGGGAAAGGGATGACAATAGCCCTGCACCCCACGAAGTTGTGGAAGAGGAGGTGCTTGATGATATGGTGCGGAATCTTTTTAAGGATGATCCCAAAGGTATGGACGACGATGATATGGAACAAGAGCATCTTTATAAGGCTTCATCGACACCGGTGTTTGAAGGGTGCACATTCTCAGTTTTACGTGCTTCACTTGAACTACTTAATATACAAACAATTTATGGATGGAGCAATGCAAGTCTTGACGCATTGTTGAAGTAAGCATTCTAACTTACAAATTTGAATTAGTGGTTTAAGGTTTAGGATTTAAGACTAATTATAATTGATGATATTGGATGCAGGCTATTATCAAACATGCTTCCAAAGGAAAATAGACTACCCACCTCAAGAGACATAGCGAGGCGCTATGTGACATCTCTTGGAGGACTGGATTATGATAAAATACATGCATGCGTCAATGATTGCATTCTCTTTCGTGGGACGCATAAGGAGGCTCTACATTGTCCCACTTGTGGTGAAGCAAGGTAAAGAACAGATATGAAGAGTTTTGATGTACCTCATAAAGTCTTGCGACACTTTCCTATAATTCCTCGCATCAAACACATGTTCAAGTGCAAATCCATAGCAGAGCTCATGTCATGGCATTCCTCACATCGATCGGATGATGGCATGTGGAGAATTCCCGCAGACACTCCTGCTTGGAAGCATATTGAAGATGAGTGGCCCAGCTTTAAAACAGAGCCCAGAAACTTGAGACTTGGCCTGGGTATGGATGGAGTGAATCCATTTGGTTTCAAAAGCACCACATACAGCGTGTGGCCAGTTGTGTTGGTGAATTACAACCTTCCACCATCAATGGCGATCAAGAAGGGACATCTTATGTTATCCCTTCTAATTCCAGGGAAACATAAAGTCAAGCATATGGATGTTTATCTTGAACCACTGATTGATGAGTTGGAGGAACTATGGAGAGGTGTTGCGGTGGTGGACATTAGTAGGCCTCCCTCCTCTCGACACTTCGACTTAAAAGCAGTGTTGATGTGGACAATGCATGACTTTCCAGGATACAACGATTGTTCTGGTAAGAATTCTAATTACCTCCCTACTCTATTACTATTGGCTATATATATTAATTAGACGGTTTGACTTTATTATTCTAACTTTTATTTATATTTTAACAGGTTTGAAAACATCGGGTAAACATGCATGTCCTGTTTGTGGCCCTTCGTTAGTACATGAGTATGCTGATGGTTTGTGTAAGACTATATTCGATAATCATCATCGATTTCTCCCCTCAGATCATCCTAAATATGTTGCTAGTAAGAGTAACATTCCTCCACAAACACTTCGTGCAAAAGATTGGAAGCGTATTTGGGAGTCTACAACTATTCTTCCTCCAGATGGCATGAACAGGTATAGTGATGTTTTTTCAATCTTGTTTTGTGTAGTCTCTAATTGGATTAAAGGTCACATAGAGCAATCCCTTGTGCAGGTACTCCATTTTTTCCGACTGCCATATTGGACCCATCTTAAGATCAACCATCTTCTTGATCCCATGCACATCTTCAAGAATGTGGGATCTGGTATTTGGGAACATATTACTGGTAAACGAGACAATGTTAGCATACGTGAGGACTTGCGGGTCGCAGGACGTATGCGTCAAGCTTGGCCACGAGAGGTGGGTGGGCACGTTCGTCTTCCGCCTGCACCATGGATTATATCAAAGAAAGAGGAGAAGCAGGTAAAGCAGGCCATCACCACTTTGCGTACTCCCACTGGATGCATGAGATCATTGAAGGGAGCCTTTACAACCACTCAGAAAAGAGGCGTTGAGCAACTATATGGGTTGAAGTCCCACGATTGGCACAAGATGCTTCAAGTAAGTGTTTTCCAAGTCTTGTACGTACGTTGAAATTAAATTTTGTAATGCCATAAACCATAAATGTGCTCTTATGTGCGCAGTTCATACTACCTACTAGCATCGACCATTGTGCAAATAAGAGTTTGAAAAAATGTATTTATAAGATGGGCGAGCTTGTGAGGTATGTAAAACCCATGCTCAGATCACCCTTCATTATACCTTGCAAAATGAACGTGCATGAGGTATAACGTACTATTTATTTATTTTTCAGATATGTTAGTTCCAAAGCAATTGATCCAGCCACGTTGGATGATGCGCGTGTTATGGCAGTGGAGGTGGTTTGTTTGGTAGAGGAGACTTTTCCGCGAACCATTCTCACAAGTCAACTACATCTCATTGTGCATTTAGTGGACGAAATTGCTTTATGTGGTACTGTGCATGCACGCTGGATGTTCTTCCTAGAGCGCTTCATGAAGACCTTAAAAGACTTTGTGAGGCAAAGTGCAAGGCCTGAAGGAAGCATGGCCGAGGGTTGGTTGATACAAGAGTCTCTTGTATATATTTCAGAATTTCTTGGTCAGGTGGACAGCTCTTTGCCACGACTATGGAGCAATGAAGAGGACTTGAGGATGACCTCTATTGTGCCTCAAGGAAAATGACAGAGTAAAGTAATTGACAGAACATTGATTGATGATCTCAATTTCACTTGTATCCTTAATAGTGATGTGATGAGCAGATGGGTTACAAGATATGAGGATGCAAAGACAAAAAGGCAAGCAGAAAGAGCTCTCTTTCGGAGGCAACATGGCTCTCGGAAGGCGTACCCTAAGCATCTAGCAACACTTCCGAATGATATCCATGTTGATTGGTTGCATGAGGAAATGGAGAGAGCAGAGAGCGACGAGGGGCTGCATATCACGGCGGAAGAATGGGAGTATGCACGAGGATGCATGTCAAAGGTACATAGAACTAATGTTTTGCATTAGTTGTAAGTGATTTGCTTTTAATATTTATTCACATTGCTTACACAAATATTGCTTCTATTTTGGTCCAGTGCACTATGTTCAATGCTATATGGTGTGAAGGCAAGCATTTTCGAACACAAAGAATTGATGAAAAGAGAAATACACAAGATTGCGGTGTCATTAGTAGCTTTGAGGGAGCTAATGGAAAAATGGATGATTATTGTGGCATAATCCAAGACATATTTAGGCTTGACTTTCGTCGCTTCTTTGTGTATGTTTTGGATGTCAAATGGCAAATGAACGTGGTGGAAAAAGGGCCTGATGCAACGATAAAACGCCATGCAAGTGGATATGTAACTATTGACTTTACAAAGTTCTGGCAAACAAAGAAAGATAGGCTCGTATTGCCACAACAATGTGAGCAAGTATGCATTTTTTTACTAATGTGTTTCATGTACATATATATCTAAGCTCGCGTACCCCTTGACTTTTGATATGCTAATTAATTACTGTACTGTGTGTATTTGAGTAGGTTATCTATCTACCAATGGTGCATGACATCAAATGGTGGTACGTCATCCCTATTGCACCACGTTCCAAAGTGATGTATAATACATTCACGGATATGGAGCATATGGAGGATGTAACAAGCCGCAATGAAGATGATGTCGAACATGCCATTGAAGATGTTGTGATCGATGATCAAGAAATAAGAGATGATCATGATAATGAGGATGAGCATGCCATTTCTCATGATCATGAGAATGACCCTACCATTGAGGATGATGGTGATGTTGATGAGGATGATCAGGACATCGATACCATTATCAATGGAGTACAGAATATCGATAGTGGAATAAATTTAATCGTAGCCTTACTAATTGATCAAATGGATATTGATGTTGATCGTTTGGCAAGGATGGATCTTATTGAAGATGAGATCGAACCCTAACCAATCCGTCACTATATGTTCTAAATTGATGACATTTCTATCATCTCATATGCATGATTTATTGTTGAATATATTTCATTGTTGTAAATGCATGTAGTGGGATTGTGTAATGATGTATACTGTAATGTACTATGAGATGGTTTAAGGAAAATAGTTTTTAATTTTGTAAAGGAATTCAGTTTTTCTTCAGTTTTTCTCTGCCATGCGTGTATTAAACCGTGTATAGTAGCGTGTATTTATCCGTGTATAATAGCGAGTATTACCCCGTGAATATTATCGTGTATAGATGCGTGTATTACTGCGTGTATATAAACGCGTTTATACACGCGTTGATAAATGCAAATATACACGCGAACTTAAATGCTAAAATACACGCGCCCGATTCTATTCAAATACAAGCGCGACCATACACGCGTTCGTAATTTATCGCGTGTATGGCAGCATTGTCTTGTAGTGTAAGTACTTCATGCTTATGTTCTCAAATAGTTTCATTGCTAAAAGTATTGTTGGGATGCTACCAAAACATTGCAAGGATTTTGTACAGTTATGTTCATTAAAAGTACTTATGGCATATCCTTAATGTTGTTATACCCCTCCCCATCCCCCCATCCCCCCGTCCCCATCCAGGCCCCCTCCCTCTAACTTAAATTTAAGATTAAGTATTCACCTAGATACATGGCCTTACTCCTACCTTATAAGATTATGCCTTATTTCAAAAACCCCCCCTCTTGTACACTCACATGATATCATAAGTTTTTTAAGAGTAAATTCCCCATGCTTCTACACCTGCAACTGTTCTCCCATTATGCATATTTGACTTTATCTGACTCTGTCAGACACTGTTGACTCAAAATTAAAGCTATCTGACTCACTTCGGATTTTGTACTAACAAATACTTCCACTCACAATTGATTCTTCTCAACAAATTCCATTAAAACAACACAAATGTAAAACTAAAGCTTAAAAACTCATCAATCCAACTCATAGGATTCAATCTCACACTCAACCCTTTTGCATAGAGATGAAATCAAGACAAACTTAAAAACCCTGAGACACGAGGTCCAAATTTGTCCTATGTTGGCATGTAAGCTAAGTTAATTTCCTCGGGCGAAGCATCTCTCCCTAACATAATGAGAATGCACCTCAATATGTTTTGTGCAAGCATGAGAAACTGGATTCCTCACAACTCTGATATCGCTTTGATTATCAATTAAGATGGTAGTGAGTACTTGAGCAATAAGGTGTCTTAGCTAAACACATTGAACTGTAGCTGTACATGCTGCCATGTACTCAGCTTCATAGCTAGAAGTGGTCACATTGGGTTGCTTCTTATTGAGCCATGATATACATGAATCACCAAGACGAACGAAAAAACCATTCATGAACACTCATGTGTCATAACATCTAGCCCAGTCTATAAATACATGTAGCTGTGATTTACCTCCTTAGGATAAAATAACCCAAAGTTCTTGGTGTTCTTTAGGTATCAAAATACTAGTTTGATAGAGTGCTAATGATTTTTGCCTCGGCTATGCATAAATCTTCTAAATACTTAAACCCCATACTGAATGTCAACAAGCGTGGTGTTACATAAGAAGATAAAGTATCCAACAACTTCTTGATAGAGGCGAGCATCAAAAGATTCACCGCATCTTCAAGACTAAGTCACAAACCACGTTTCATAGGTGTAGCAATAGGTTTGCAGTCTCCAATATTGAGTGTCCTCAACAATGTATATATGTATTGTGTTTGCCACATAACACTCACATCATTATGCTACTAAAACTCAATGTTCAAATAATAGTGTAGCGGGCCAAGATGTAACATTTTAAAAGACCTCTATAAATTAACTATAAAGCAAAAATATGATGATCATCAGGGCTCGTGAAGAGAAGCAGGTCTTTAACGTATAGCACGATGACAAAAAATTCATCTTTACTCCTCTTGATGTAGAGGGTACTATTAGTAGGATTATTGCAAAAACCTTGTGCAACCATGTATGCATGTATTTTCTCATGCCATGCTGTAGAAGCCTGCTTAAGACCATACAAAGCTTTTTTCAATTCGCATACTATCATTCTTGACCTTTCTAAAAAAAACCATGAGGCTAAGATACATAGACCTCCTCATGCAAATGTCCATTCAAAAAATAAGTTTTAATGTCCAATTGACGTACATTTCAACCTTTATCTTAGGGGGTGCAATACTAAGAAACCCTATGTATCATGTGCGCTCAAGGGATATAGATCATGGAGACTAGAGGACCCTCCTCCTCATTGCTCTAGATCCCTAGCTTGTTTCAAGCCCCATTTTGTATTTCGAGACGTTGTAAATAGTTATATGTACTATTATCCATAGACATTAGTATAGGATTAGGTAGACTATGCCGGACTCACATTCTACTCATCATATTTTACTATTTGTATAAATTTGATCACTTTATATACTTTTACTCTTGTATACTTACATATACTTTTTACTCTTGTATACTTACATATAGTTACATGAGCTTTTATTTTTGTTCAACTTTAAGCACAAATGTAAATTTTTGAATTATAATTATGTACTTATCAATATTATAATCTGCCATGTTGAACTGATCTTTGTTCACTTATGTGCTCGACCTTCAAGAGATAGAGAGTTCTTAATGTGTGCTCAATCCAATTCAAGACGAAAGAGGGAGATAGAGACATACAAAAGGAGAACTTTGATATTGTATGTATGTGTAGAGAAGTATTTTAATGAGAGACAGACAGAGAGACAGAGAGAATAGTCACAGTATATTGTTTAGATTTGAGAGTGACAGAGAGAACCGCTGCACTGTAATGCTAGTTTTCAATCGTATAAAGTATCTATTATGTGTCGCTTATGCGTTTCCCATCACGCGATGCACTAAGACAACTGTCCATTAGGGAAAACATGAAAAAAAAGGTCCATGTAAGGATTGGTTTAACTTTCTAAATCAAAGTGATTTAACTAAAATAGTAGAGACAAATAGCTATATTAAATGCGTCTCTTTTACCTATATTAAATGCGTCTCTTTTACCTATATTTAGAGGAGAGTGTCTTTATTATGACATCCATCATGTATCTATAGTCTTTAATTCACCTATCCTTTTGGCGGTCCTCTTATCTACTTTAGTATATGTTTTCTAAAATAAACTAAATTCTAATAACATACTTCTCTCTTCTATAGGGCATGATGCAAAATTTTCCCCCTCTTTCTTTCTATTGTCTTTTTTCTCTCCCTGCCATCTCTTGCTTTCTCTTTGGATCATTTTTTATTCCTATGGTGACTCCAAGGGTTGATCCACACTTAAAGAAAAGACACCATATCAACTAAGTAGTCAACAAAGAATATTGCATCTGGAGAAGTATTAAGCACAAATCTCTATATGATGATGCTAAAGTTGAGAAGGAAAGAAGCATGTAGATTTGTGGGTTCAAGGAGATCTATACCTGCTTGACCCATCCACTAGTAAGCCTCCATCAATTAGCACCTTGCATGGTCTTGTTGCATTCATTGGGGATGGTAAAAAAGTCCTATTTGGATGTTTCTCAAGATTGAATAATCAAGATATTATTTTTAATCAAGATACTATTTTTAAGCAAACTATGCTTGGTGTGTACAAGCAATCTATTAAAGGACTAGAAGATATCATGATCTCACAAAATCAACATGTAAATGAGTTCGAAAGGCTACTTTAGTCATATCAGGAAGAGGTAACAAAGCTTAGACAAACTAACCAAAAGTTGGAGGAACATGCACTCAAAGAAACCCAACTAAGACAACACTCCTTTTAGGTTAAGAGTGAGATCTAGATAGTTTAAAAGTGTTACATGTCTAGCCGCACATGGGGGGTCTAAGAAAAAATGGATGAGGCTTGCTCAAAGCTAGTGTGGGAGGTTTTCTGCTTGGATAACGCCTGGAGGTATCCTTGAAATATAGTGGCTAAGCGCGGAAGTTTGTTTACATCCACCTCGACCGAGGAATCCATCTTCATCTTCTATCTTAAGCTATAAACAAAGAAAAAATTTACTTTACAACAATAAAATATTTTTTTAAATTTATTCTTATAAATACCTTTCTGTTCTCATCGTCAACAAGTCGCCTATCCTTCCACAAGTCAACTGAACCTTGTGGAGGCATCTCTTCTTTTTTATCATGGAATCCTTGGTTGCTCACTTCCCATATTAGAGATTCCCATGCTGTCTTAATAGCTTCAAATTCTTTCTCTATGGGAAGAGTGTCTTCTTGTTCTTTAAACTTTTTTATGCACATTTCTATAGCCTTAGGTGCACCGATGAAACTGTTGCCTGTTGCTTCTGTATCAAGCACTAAAAATTCATAAGTGGCATTTGGATCTAAAAAATCTGATGCAACTTGACATCCATATGCAATTAAACCAATACAAGAAGTATCTCCTTCTCTGGATCCTTTATAGAAACATCATTTTCCTCTGGAAGAATTAAACTTGCCTTAAAATCTAGAGCATCAAAATCCTTGCTCATTATTGCTTCTTGCTCTTTATCCACAACCATTTCTACATTATGAATTTCTTCTTCATTTTGAATTTTCCCTAGAAATGCTACAGGCTGGACACTAGAACTCTCAAGACTACTCCTTTCAGCATCTTCAATTCCTCATTTTACATGAAGATAGAAAAGAAAAGCCACATGATGCTGAAGAAGCTTGAATTTACTACTATGTAATGTGCAATGCTCCATATAGTGACCTTCACATGGTCAAGAAGTAGGTCATACTTTTTTTGCAATCTACCCTTTTCTGAAGTTGTCTATGACAACATGCTAAATTCCACTATCATCTCTCAATGCACAGAAAGCTTGCATTTTCTCTTCATAATAGTCCTTAAAGTGATCGATCACTAAACTCACTTTAAATCTGACATTGCAAGATTCCCTATAGCAATCAAATAAAGTTACTGCACCTCCAAGCTGTAGGAAGTCAAAGAATCTCTTTGCTGGGTGTTTCTTTTGTCACAGGATCACCTTCATCACCTGAAACCATCTCTTTACAATTAACAACCCTGAAATGGTATAGCTTAGGAGCACACAATAGAAGCTATCAGTAGCTAAGGGTTGTACAACCAACAAGAAATTTTGAGGCTTGGGGGCAGCTAGAGGAAGCTAGGTTATCCAACATGAAATTTTGAGGTATGCAGCATAGGCTATAGGTTAGAAAGATAACGCGATACGGGCAATCCACTTTGGTCAGATTGATCTATTCACGTTGTGTTTCCACTACGGGAAGTCTTCTACGGTGGGACAATATCAGGGGGCTGGGCAACTCAGGGGGCTAGGACATGTTAGTGGAAAAAGGCAAATCAGGGGCAAAGCATAAGTTTGAAAGATAATGCGAAGGTAGAAATCCGGTGTTAGGAGATCGATGTTATCGCATTGTCTTTCTTAGGTTGGCAGATTGGGCAATGCCATAAAAATGGGGCAGCTCAAGGAGCTGAGGGGCAGATCGAGGTGCTGGGATAGCTCATGGGGCCTAGCAAAGGGAAAGGGAAGCTCGGTGGACTACAAGGAAACTCAATGGCATAGGGAAGCTCCAGGAGCAAGGTAGGGCAAAGAGAAGCTATGGGTAGCTCAAACGCATAGCGTGCTCAGGCGACTCAGAGGTAGTTATTTTTAAATTAATAAGATATTTATAGGCGTGTGATGCCATGTGGCAATGGTACGCATGCCACATGGCCACAACACCCATCCACACGTGCGAAGCCACATGTTAGTATACAGCTCACATGTGTGAAGCCACATGTTGATGTACGGTCACACGTGTTAGGTTGTCACACATGTGCATTAACACTCGCACGTGTGGATACACGTGTACCTGTATAATTTGATTTCATGTACGCTATGTGGCATAATAGAGGTCGTCTATAAATATATTGGCTGGGATTTTTTTTTGACCATACGTGCATTCATAGGTGTCCTTTACTATAGCTCCTCGTATTGGTCTTCACCCACACCTGCTATGCATCCTTGTCCCAGATCCAGTGGTGTTCATATTAGCAACAAGATCCCATCTTTATCCTAGCTCCAGCGGCATCCAGCTAAGCTTGTCCCATTGGAATAACGATGCAATAATCACAGACTGGAGTTATAAGAATTCAATATACGCGTAGTTTTTCCACAATGTCAGAGGTGTTCTTATTCTAATCGAATTCTCAAGTTTCATGTCTATAGTTTACATAATTGCTTATTGTAATCAAATTCTCAAGTTGTGTGTCTGTGATTTACATAATTTGCAAAGAAATCAAGCCCTCTAGGCCTATTTCTACACATGAAGGTTCAATCAAGATCTAGTGGCATTCCAACAAGCTTCCCATTAGATTGTTCCTTAACCATTGTAATAGGGTAACGCAAGCTTTTAAAAATTTGGGTGAAGAGTTTCTTTGCAAAAAGGAAGAAACCCCATAAAATTCTCACTAATCATTGCAATAGGGTAACTTAACCTCACATGAGTCGGGTAAGGTTTCAAATGTGGCCAAGTTTGCAAGGGAGGGATAGAAATAGCACAGCTAGCTCTAGAACATATATGAATGATGCCAGCCAGTAGCCCACCAACGTGGCAAGAAAGACGATGCAAATATGAAGATCTGGTAGCACCGTGTTTCCATTGTTTTTTATGCCTCCCACAACACTCTCTATGCAATTAATTTGCCTTTGCAATGCTTCTTCCTCCCACCAGCCCATACCTATTTCTTCATATGAAGAACCAATCAGAGAAATAGGAGCCACATGTTACTACTATGGTGGAAAAGTAGGACATTTGGTTGGATATTGGCTTCCCAAGAGGCTTTCCCAAAGGAAGACACCCCAGTGTTGTAACTCGAACTCTAGTGTTTATATTTTCAAATATAACCATCTTCAGAGGGGAGGGGAGGGTACGATTTACAACAACCAGATCAAGAATGCTTCAGGAAAGATGGCGTGATTACGAACGATCCGGTAACATGCGACATGGTATATCGTGCCATCTTTCCATCTTCCACCAGCCCACATTACTCTCTATCTAGTCAAATTGGACAATGCTGGTTTCTCACACTAGCCCACACATGTTTCTAGCCATTTGAACTTCGTGTATAATTCTTTTTTCTTCCACCAGCCCATCTCTATAAATTGCATGTACATATGAATTCCTGAAGATATAGAATGTACATATCATGTTTTACCATATATGAATCCAAAATGAAGCAAGTTCTTATATGAGGTCATATTGGATTCTGTGTTTGATTGACCGGCTTAGCTTAGATGGCTAGAACAAAGAAAACAACAAGGAGGGTTGGACCAAGTTCAAGGTTGGCAGATAAAGGAGCAAGTGAAAGTGCTTTGTCAAAGAAAAATTTGAAAAAGAGAATTAATTCGCATGTGAATTGCTTGAAAGAGATAAGGAAAGCCCAGAAACATGTCAAGTTACTCATAGCCAATTGGGATTACCCGAGAAAGATTTGTGATGAATTGAATCTTGGGATGAGATGGGCTTGCAATGCAATATGTGCCCTTAAAGAGGCTGTAGAAGATTTTATTATAGATAGTTACATTTGTTATGCCCGTGCACATAGGGTCACTCTTATGGACAAATACATGCACACATGCAGGCTAATAAGATATAGATTTGAAAGGTTATTGCTGGGCCTATACCATTGAGTGACCCCAGGGCATTCAATATTTTGAATGTGCCACTAGCTAGAAAGCCTAAGGATGCAGGTATAAAGATTGAGGATGTTACTCATGATAGGGATACTAGGACTGTAGATCAAATAAAGACTGAGAAGGGCAAACAACAGATGGTTGTTGAGGAAGAAAGGAGGGTAGATCAAGAAATAATAATGGGAGATGAGTTGATAGACCTTGAAGAGAAGAATCTACAAGATTTAAAGAATGTATCTAGACAACTTGTTGTTCATGTGAAATATTTTTCTGATTGTGTGCAGAGTATCTTGATATAGAACCTTCAGACATGTATATGCTATCAGAGAGAAATCGAGAAATATATGATGTTGTGATCTTGATATCTCTTAAGTATATAAGCTATCTTTTTTGAAAATTTATTATATTGATTTGTTTTTTCAAGATAACTACCTAATTTATCCTCTTATTTGTTTTTTGTAGGCTTCTTTTGTCCACCCTACCCCCAAAGGCCTATTTTTTGCTAAACCCCATAGTCTTTTTTGCTAAACCCCATAGTCTTTGTTTATGTAGAGAAACAAGCACCAATTTTGCAAGGCTAGAAGAATGGTTAAGGAGATGCGACATTGAAAAGGTGCAATATGTAATTGTACCTTATAAATGAAAAGTAATTATTTTATTTTAAATATGTTTTACTTTATTTTATGTCTTTTTATACATCTCTATCAACTATTTTTTCTTTTGTCTATTTTCAAGGAGCCATTAGAGTGTAATTATAATTGATATCAAGAAAAGAAAGACATTTTTTTGGAATTCCATGCTTGGTATGCATGGAGAAGCCAAATTGTAAGTTTTTAATTTTAGTAGAGATTGTGTTTAAGATTCAATGTGTATTAGATTGAATAATTTATATGGTTTGTTATTTTGTAGGGCATCTAAACACATAATAAGCACATTAGGAACACTCCATCCTACACTTCTTGAAAATACAACTCCACATCAGTTTTTCATTTTGCCTATAAGTTATAATAACATAAATGATAACTTTTAAGTTTGTAATAAAGCTTTAGTTAAAAGTCTAAACAGGGACTATCATTGCTATAGGTTGCATTACAAAGTGATGATGGAACCTCATGTGGATGGAGAGTGGTCGCAAACACACAAAGATATTTGTAATCAAAGCTTTAGTAGACATATCAAAATAGTAGCTGTGAGTATTTTCAAATATTTTCCTTAAACTTTTATATCCTAATATATACAAAGGTTTTGGTCATGATTTTTTATAGTTCACAACTTCATGTTATAGAAACACATATATTTGGTGGGTGAGAGCAAAGGCAATCAGATTAATGCTTGCTAGTCATGTGAATATTCCCATGCAGATCCAGATTCACCACCACCACCACCATTAATCCCATCTATGATGGCAAAGAAGCCATTGAAAAGGAAAGAACCTATGATGTCTCCGTTGAAATTTGGGAAGAAGAAAATGACAAACGCGGAGAAGGGAAAGGCTTCTCGAAAACAAAAAAAATCTAAGGAAAAAGAGGCCAAGTCAAAGAGAACATGCAAGTTGACCAAGGAAGGCAAAATGGCCAAGGCTTCTATCGACATTGACACTCCAAAGTAGATAGTTTTCGGTTCTCATACATTGTAACCAACCAATTTGTATAGATACTACCATCCAAGTCAACCAAGGAAGGCAAAATGGCCAAGGCTTCTATCGACACCACTGACACTCCAAAGTAGATAGTTTTTTGTTCTCATACATTGTAACCAACAAATTTGCAGTATAGATACTACCATTGTAATGAATATATTGTTTCTAATTTTACATTGCTTATCTTGTCTTAATAATGTTGAATATATTGTTTCTAATTTTACGTTGCGTATCTTGTCTTAATAATGTTGAATAACTATTTTACAAAATCAATGATAAGACAAGCTAGATGGGTGCAAGATTTTATTGTCTTAAGAAAACTTCACGATTATAGGGGAAAAACATTTCATGTAACTAAAAGTATTTTCGAACCTTCTTCCCACCATAATAACATTTATCTTAAATTTCTAGTCTAATGGTATGGAAACTAATAGAAAGTCCAAGGATGTATGCATATCCCTCAATGTACATGTTGTATTTATAAGGACGACTCTATTGTCATCATCACTCAAGTTGACTATTAGGTCATACTGCACAAATGTTTCCTTTGAATCCAATGGCATCCAAGTCCCTCTGCTCTTTTTCCATTGTCTATACTCTAAGTTAATGTACAAGGTTTTTCAAGAGATGTTGTATGCCATCACCACAGATTCAATGCAAGCATTACATTTTAGAAGATCACCCCTATGGATAACTTCATTCACTTTCCATTCAACTCCAATTGCATTATCCACGTTAGACTAAGATATATGTGTAGATAGCCATATTGCTTTTGTTCTCTTCATGTTTGCTTCTTGAAAACATGCCACAAATACATGAAGACGTATAAACCACGATAGCCTAATCCTCTTAGAAATCCTTCCTACTTTCATAGACTTTTGAATATCCAAGACAATATTGGATTTAAATGCTAATAGAGTATCTTTGTCTAGAAATTCCTAATATATTGAATTTAGGCTTGGTATAGCCAAACTCTCCAGTCTTCCATAAGCTTATGGTCTTGTAGTTTAGGGACAATATACTTAGCATTGTATGAAAATATATGTTTATTAATGAAAAACATAGATGGTTTATATAAGAATAAAATTTTCCCAAAATCATCATGCATGGCTTGGAAAGTCCCGATGAATGACTCCATAGGTTGTCACATGCAACGCTTGCTGATGGACAAACATCTATCACATATACAACTCATTTGAATAAGCCATAAAATCATAAAGAACATAAGTAAAACTACCAAAAATTTCTTACAATGAGCTTTCAATGGAGATGCTGGAGTAGAAGGATGCATGTGCATCTCTCTTGTCGTACACACATGTTGCACCTTTGCCTTCCATCCACGTTTGCTTTCGTGAATTCCAAGATACGTCCCTTTCAATGGTATTGTACTAAGCCTCTTCTTTACCTTTTTATCCTATGAAAGGACCTTTTCATGATGGTTTCAATCACTCAATTGTTTAATTTTAAGTTTAATACCATTTCACACACCCTGATCATCTTTAACATCACGAATAATGCATGATGAAATGGCATTAGGAGTGCTCCTCGGGTTAGACTGTTGTCTCGACATTGTTAGATGATGAATAGAGGAGGTAATGATGCAAAAAGATAGCTAGAAAGAGGTGATATCATGGTAGATTAGGGAATTCAAATGCATTTAATCATTTTGGGGGGGAACCTAAATTTCAATTTTTTAATTTTTGAAGTACTGACATTTGGCACGTGAGGAAAAGCCCTTGAAGTTGGAACCCACTAAAGTGACGTTTAAATGGCCGTGCCGTATCACATCAAAGTGGTGATAACCCACTAAAATAGCTCAAACTAGTGAAGTTAGTAAAAGAGTGGATATGACACCCAATGTCATATTTATGGTTGAATGTCACATTTCTATTGGTCCAAAGCTTAATCCAATTGTGGTAAAAGTGATTAAAATGCAACCCTTTTTTAACGTTTTTGGCCCTAATGTTTAAGCAACGCCCAAGCAGCAGGCATCACTTAAGCCATGCTATCTATGTCGCTTAAGTGATGCAATTGCGATGCTTAATTAAGGGATGGCCAGACGTTGCTATTGAAGTTGACGCACCATAGCGACTCCTATAGCAACACAAATAAGCATCGTGGGTTGTGTTGTAGTGAAGTCACAAACCATATTACATAGGTGTAGCAACAGGTTAGCAATCTCCAATATTGAATATCTTTAACAATGCATCTATGTATTGTGTTTACAGTATAACAATGACATCATTACGCTACTGAAACTCAATGCCCAAATAATAGTGTAATAGGCCAAGATCTAACATTTTAAAAGACCTTTGTAAATCAACTATTTAAAAAAAATGATGATCGTCAAGGCCTGTGAAGAGAAGCATGTCTTCAAAGTATAGCATGATGACCAAAAATTCATCTTTACTCCTCTTAATGTAGAGAGTACTGTTAGTAGGACTATTGTAAAAACTTTGTACAGCAAAGTATGCGTGTATTTTCTCATGCCATGATTTAGGAGCTTGCTTAAGACCATACAAAGTTTTTTTCAATTTGCATACTATTGATTCCTAACCTTTCGAAAAAAAACCATGAGGCTAAGATACATAGACCTCATGCAAATATCCATTCAAAAAATTAGTTTTGATGTCCAATCGACGTACATTTCAACCTTTATCTCAAGGGGTGTGTACTAAGAAACCCTATGTATCACGTGCATTCAAAGGATACAAATCATGGAGAATAGAGAACCCTCCTCCTCCTTGCTATAGATCCCTAGCTTGTTTCAAACCCCATTTCATATTTGGAGGCATTGTAAATAACTATACATACTATTACCCATAGACATGAGTATATGATTAGGTAGACTAGGCTGGCCTCACATTCTATTCTACCATTTTGTAGACATTTTATCACTTTATATACTTTTTACTCTTGTACACTTACATATATTTACATGGGCTTGTATTTTTGTTCAACTTTAAGCACAAATGTAAATTGTTGAAGTATAATTATGTACTTACCAATGTTACAATCTGCCATATTCAACCTTTATCTCAAGGGGTGTGTACTAAGAAACCCTATGTGTCACGTGCATTCAAAGGATACAGATCATGGAGAATAGAGGACCCTCCTCCTCCTTGCTATAGATCCCTAGCTTGTTTCAAACCCCATTTCATATTTGGAGGCATTGTAAATAACTATACATACTATTACCCATAGACATGAGTATATGATTAGGTAGACTAGGCTGGCCTCACATTCTATTCTACCATTTTGTAGACATTTTATCACTTTATATACTTTTTACTCTTGTACACTTACATATATTTACATGGGCTTGTATTTTTGTTCAACTTTAAGCACAAATGTAAATTGTTGAAGTATAATTATGTACTTACCAATGTTACAATCTGCCATATTCAACCTTTATCTCAAGGGGTGTGTACTAAGAAACCCTATGTATCACGTGCATTCAAAGGATACAGATCATGGAGAATAGAGGACCCTCCTCCTCCTTGCTATAGATCCCTAGCTTGTTTCAAACCCCATTTCATATTTGGAGGCATTGTAAATAACTATACATACTATTACCCATAGACATGAGTATATGATTAGGTAGACTAGGCTGGCCTCACATTCTATTCTACCATTTTGTAGACATTTTATCACTTTATATACTTTTTACTCTTGTACACTTACATATATTTACATGACTAGCTTGTATTTTTGTTCAACTTTAAGCACAAATATAAATTGTTGAAACTGTATAATTATGCACTTACCAATGTTACAATTTGCCATGTTGAACTGACCTTTGCCTAGTTGTGTGCACAACCTTTGAGAGAGAGAGTTCTTTAATGTGTGATCAATCCAATTCAAGACGAAAGAGGGAGAGGGAGAGATTGAAAAGGAGCACTTTGATATTGTATGTATGTGCGTGTGAGAGAGAGAGAGAGAAGTATTATAATGAGATAGAGACAGCGAGATACAGAGAACGGTTGCACTCTATTATGTAGACGTGAGAGTGACAGAGAGAACTACCGCACTATAATGCTAGTTTTTAATCATTTAAAGTATCTATTGCATGTCACTTATATGTTGCCCTCACGTGATGCACTAAGACAACCATCTTTAAGCAATGCCCAAGCACTAGGCATCCTTAAAGCCATGCTATCTATGTTGCTTAAGTGATGCAATTGCGATGCTTAAGCGAGGACCAAGCATTGCTATTGAAGTCGACGCACCATACCGACTCCTGTAGCAACACAAACAAGCATCGCTATAGGTGGGCTATGTTTTAGTGAAGTCACAAACCAGGTTACATAGCTGTAGCAATAGGTTTGCAGTCTCCAAGATTGAATGTCTTCAACAATGCATCTATGTATTGTGTTTGCAGCATAACAATGACATCATTATGCTACTGAAACTCAATGCCCAAATAATAGTGTAATGGGCCAAGATCTAACATTTCAAAAGACCTCTATAAATCAACTACTATAAGAGAAAAAATATGATGATCATCAGGGCCCGTCAAGAGAAGCATGTCTTCAAAGTATAGCACAGTGACCAAAAATTCATCTTTACTCTTCTTGATGTAGAGGGTACTATTAGTAGGACTTATAAAACCAAGTATGCATGTATTTTCTCATGGCATGATTTAGGAGCCTGCTTAAGAAAATACAAAACGTTTTTCAATTTGCATACTATTGATTCCTAACCTTTTTAAACAAAACCATGAGGCTAAGATACATATAGATCCTCATGCAAATATCCATTCAAAAAAGCAATTTTGATGTCTAGTTGACATACATTTCAACCTTTATCTCAGGGGGTGTAGTACTAAGAAACCCTATGTATCACGTGTGTTCAAGGGGTACAGATAAAGGAGACTAGAGGACCCTCCTCCTCCTTGCTATAGATCCCTAGCTTGTTATAAGTCCCATTTTGTATTTAGAGGCATTGTAAATACTTATACGTACTCTTACCCATAGACACGAGTATATGATTAGGTAGACTAGGCCAGTCTCACATTCTACTCATCATATTCTACCATTTGCAGACCTTTGATCACTTTATATACTTTTTACTTTTGTACACTTACATATATTTTCATGAGCTTTCATTTTTGTTCCACTTTAAGCATAAATGTAAAGGAGTGGCCAATTTGTTGGCATGTAGTGTTTGCATCAGCCATTTTGGCATACTTTTTGACTCCTTAATTTCCGTTCTTTCCTTATCAACTGTATCATCCACATTTTCCTCATCAATAGGTAATCTGTGGGCTCAAAAACATGTCAATTTTGAACCTGTGGGATGATTTTTAGCATTCTTTTGAGTACCCAGATGCTCTACATAAACGTGTCCCACATTCAACAATGGAAGGAGAGTGTGGAATATGTCTTGCAAACATACATTTTACTATTTTTGCATGAAAGCAAGTTTTGAATTGCATCTTCCACAAATATAAAATCTCTATTCATAGGAATGTGCTTGGTAGGCAGGATGATAAAGATGATAACCTTTACTTTTCGAGCTATACCCCACAAAAATACATTTAACAGCCTTATCGTCAAGCTTGTTACAAATTTACTCAGGCACAAGTACATGAGCAAGACAACCAAAATGCCACTACAAGAGAATGAGAACACAGCTGTACAAAATAGAGAGAAATGGAAGTGAGAGAGGGACCATGGGTGAATTTATGATCTGGCGGGGTTTACGCGGCTATATGCGCGAATATAAGCATGTCTATACTGATATAGACACGTTTATAGATGCACATATAGACGCGAGTATAAATATGCTCTGTTCATTTTTTTCTGAATAATCCCGCGTCGATGCTGCAACTATTTTTGCTTCCCCTCTGCTCCCTCTGTTGTATATAACCCTAAGTTTTTGCAACCCTATCTTCCTAATGATGGTTGCACCTCACCCTTTGTCCTCTCCTCACAAAGTCTCCAAGTCTCCTCTCCCAAGTCTCCTCCCAAAGGACGATTCCTCCTCCAAGTCTCCTCCCAAAGGATGATTCCTCTCACAAGCTTATCTCTATCCCACTTGTCTCTCCCACCTCTTCATATATTCATGGTTTTTGAATGACATGTTTAGAATTAGGGTTTTTGATTGGTATTCTCTTCATTCTCTCTTTCTCTCTCTCCCATGCATAGGTTTCTTATGTTTAAAATTTTTGAATGGTATTCTCTTCTCTCTCTCTCTATCTCTCTCTCTCTTTCTTATACATAAGCCTAAGAGGCTTATGCATAAGCGGCCTCTTATGCATAAGAGGCTTATACTTAAATCTCCTTATGCATAAGGCTTAAATCTCTTTGTGTATCCATGCTATTCACACTTTTAGGGTTTTGTATTACTACTTCTTTTCTCAACTTTTTTTTATTTTGTTTTGTAGGTCTTATAATCCTCTCTTTCAACTTCACCAAAAAGAGGTAAATGCTTTTCTCTCTTTCCTCTCTTTTCGATTTTGTATGTATGCATTAGGTTCTTAGGGCTTTTGTATGTATGCATTAGGTTCTTAGGGCTTTTGAATGTATGCATTACTAATCCTTTCCTCACCCTTTTGTTGGTTTTGTAGGTCTTTTAATCTTCTCTTTCAACATCACCAAAAAGCGATAAGTGCTTTTCTGTCTTTCCTCTCTTTCCTATCTTTTTATCCTCTCTTTCCTCTATTTTTATCTACCAAAAAGAGGGGTTTTGTTTTGTAGGTCCTCTATGCATAGAGCTTAATCTATGAATAGAGATCTAATCATAGATCTTAATCTATGCATTAAGCTCTATTTATAGAGCTTAATGCATAGATTAAGCTCTATGCATGCATTCATAATGCATAGAGATCTATGCATAGATTAAGATCTATGCATAGAGCTTAATCTTTTCGATTTTGTATGTATGCATTAGGTTCTTAGAGATTTTGTATGTATGAATTACTAATACTTTCCTCACTCTTTTGTTGGTTTTGTAGGTCTTCTAATCTTCTCTTTCAACATCACAAAAAAGAGGTAAGTGCTTTCCTATCTTTCCTATCTTTTTATCCTTTCTTTCTCTACCAAGAAGAGGGGTTTTTTTTGTAGGTCCTCTATGCATAGAGCTCAATCTATGAATAGAGATCTAATCATAGAACTTAATCTATGCATTAAGCTCTATTCGTAGAGCTTAATGCATAGACACTAAAGGAAAAACGACCATAGGCACGTTTATAGACGCGTTTGACAACCTGCTTTAAAATATTATGGGCGTGTCTATAATCACGTCTAAAATCGCGTCTACAGACACGTGTCTATATGCACGTCTATAAGCGTGTCTATACTGATATAAACACGCTTATAGACGTGCATATAGACTCACGTATAGACGTGTAAATAGACGCCTCTATAGCCTTTGTTATAGACGCATTTTGGAATTTTCAAAAAAATCCATAGAGCTACCTGTGCAGATGTACAGCTGCATTTTCTATACATGTAGCTGCATTTTCTACCTGTGCAGCTGCATTTTTTGCATAGGTAGCTCTCTGGTTTAAGGTTTTGCTTACTTGTACATAGACGAATCAAGATCAGCAAAGATATCAACATAAAAACTTAAATTAAAGATAGATATACACAAAAAGATTTGTGATGAACACACTTCGAATATTGATTAAAGAAGATGAGAAATTACATTTTATATCCAAAAATTTCTCCATACATGATAGTAGCCACATAAGGCTTGAATAAAACATAGATACATAAAGAAGATGAGAAATTTCATCCTGTATCCAAGAAATTGTCCATACATGATGGTAGCCATATGAGACCTGAAAAAGAAACATAACACTAGTGACTTGTACACGTTTATAAACATAACAACACGCCAATACATGAAAGTTCCAAGACGTTTATAAATATAACAACACGTCAATACATGAAAGTTCCAAGACAGTAGCGTCTAGACTATAAATATAAGGAGGAGAATTTTTCTACCAAGACAGTAGCGTCTAGACTATAAATATAAGGAGGAGAATTTTTCTACCAAAGCGCCCTGCACGTTTATAACTATGACAACACGTCAATACATGAAAGTTAGCCCCCTTTTCAAAGGGAGCTTCGTAGCAAAACCGTCTCTTTTGCCCTGCACGCGAGCTAGTGTCTCTAATTATCCCCTCGATAATTAAGAAGAAGGGCGCGTAGAGCATAATCCGGTCTTTTGCGTCACGACCCCTTCGCTTAGCCCACAGCAGACCGGCGGTCAAGCCTGACTCGTGTGTATAAAATGTGTGCCCCGATGCATGACAAGCAGACTAGCCCTGCACAATCAATTCTGACTCTGAGCTTTTCGACTCAACCCTGCCTACGTAGACGCTGCAATTGCAAGCTGTAACCTAGTCGCTTCGGTTAATTTCCAAGTGCATTATATATACGCTACAGTTCCGTTTGTTCGAGAATTAGGAAAGATGTGGCGCGTGGCTAGGGCGTCCGAGTACCTGGTTATCACAGGCTTCCGCATTCCGGATGTGAAGCTGGCCAAGAAGGCTTGGGTTCTGCCCGGCCAGCGCTGCAGCGTCTTCGACATCACCCCCGTCAACTACACCGCAGGCCATGAGCGCCGAGAAGCTGCCCTTCCGGCTGCCCGCCGTCTTTACCATCGGTCCCTCCTCTCAGGAACCCGACGCCCTCCGCAAGTACGCCAAGCTGGTGGCTCCGCTGCAGAACGACGACACGGTTTTCCACCCGCCTACACGAGCTAGTGCAGGGCATCATCGAGGGGGAGACGCGTGTCCTTGCGGCCGGCATGACCATGGACGAGATCTTCAAAGGCACCAAGGACTTCAAGCGCGAGGTGTTTGCGAAGGTTCAATTGGAGCTCAACGAGTTCGGCCTGCACATCTACAACGCCAACGTAAAGCAGCTGGTGGACGTCAAAGGGCACGAGTATTTCTCGTACCTCGGGCAAAAGACGCAACAGGAGGCGGCCAACCAGGCCAAGGTGGAGGTGGCGGAGGCGCAGTATAAAGGCGATGTGGGAGCCAAGGAAAGGGAAGGCCTCACGCTACAAAACGCTGCCAGAGTGGAGGCCGAGACCAGAATCTACGCCAAGCAGCAGGCAGCGTTGGCCAGGCAGCAAGAGCTCAAGGTGGACGCGCAGACGAAGATATTCCAAAACTCTAAAGAAGCGGAGATAGCCGAGGCAGACGCCGCTCTGGCCACCAAGTCGGCCATGTGGGCACAGCAAGCAGAGGTGGCAAAACTCGAGGCGGATAATTACGCCGCCATCCGAGAGGCGGAGCTACAGAAGGAGGTGGAGCTGCGACGTGTGGAGGCCGAGACCGAGCGGCTCCGTGCGTCCCACCTCGCACCAGCTGTCGTGACTTGCGAGGCTGCAATGCAGTCTGCAAACGCTGCCCTTTACGAGAAACAGCGTGCCGCAGATGCAAATGCTTACGAGCAACAGTGCGCCGCTCAATCTCGTCAGCTCGCTGCCGACGCCGCCCTCTACGCCAGTACGAAGGAGGCCGATGCCAAGCTCTACACTTGTAAGCAAGAAGCGTCGGGACTCGTGGCCATGGCAAACGCTCAGGCGGCCTATGTGCGCACCATGCTCGACACCTTCCACGGTGATGCTGCTGCTCTTCACGACTATCTGCTCCTCGACCGTGGTGTGTACCAAGAGATGGGCCGCATCAATGCCGATGCCGTCCAAGGGCTCGCCCCCAAAATCTCCATCTGGTCCACTAATAGTGATACAAGCTCATCGAGTGATTCTGCCATGCACGCGATGTCCAACGTCTTCAAAACAATCCCACCACTCTTCACCACCATTCGTGACCAGACCGGTGTCTCTCCACTTCCTTGGCTTGCTTCCCTCCCTCCACCATCAAGTGACTCCTCCCAAAAACAAAACATGATATTATAACGCATACAAACGATCAATTTTTGGTCGTAAGTGTAAATCCCTACTAGCTAGTAGTGCATGCCCAAGGGATTTGAATTTCTCTTCATCAACTTTCACTCCCCCCCATTATTATGTGCGAGGACACTTACAGTTGTGGGGCAAATTCAAGGAACCTTCATTAGGTTAGAGTAAATATTTAAATTCTGGTAGCTTTGACACCCAAAACATTGTGAAGCTTGATTAAACATAACAAGGAGGGTAAATGTGCAACATTCACTATCTCTTGAACTCATATATCTTTACAAATTTCCTCCATTAGGAGCCATACAGCTACTACTTCTCGGGATTTTGAAAGTTTCACCGACCTCACGCTCGCTCTCTCACTCTCTCTTCTTCTTCTTTTTTCTGTCTTCTTGTTTGTCTTTTTTTTGTCGTTCTTTTGTATTTTTCTTGAAGACATATCCCTGGGCAATTTCAAATCCACATCAACTTTCTATGGATTGTTTTAAGTAGAGCAATGTTATTTGCATCACTATCCCTAGCAGCTAAGGTTCTACAAAGAAGTAGTTATTGCAAGCCATAGCTAAGATTCTACAAAGAAGTAGTTATTGGAGGCCATTATTACCCAGCAAATCCATGTAGTTTTTAGTTGCAAAATATTAAGTTTGGTTCTATGAAGCACATTAGAAGAGCTTCGTGGGTGCTTGTGGCATAATACCAAGGCTTTTTGCCAAGCCTATTTTGAGAGGTCGTCAATATTGGGCCTTGATAAAAGTACCCTTGACCATTTTGAAATTCATTAGACTATTACATCCTTGTAGTGAATAAGCTATGGTTATGGTTATTACTTAATAAGTTAGGTAAGGTGTGAGATATTGGGTAATTTAGCTAAAAATTTCATAAAAATAGGATTGATATTAGCATCTTATCCTATATTCGTGATTGGTTGTGAATCTAAGTTACTATAGAGTCATAATTGTGTGAGCTTGGATCTTGTCCAGCTCCATATATGGTAGACTTATATATGATAGATTGTCGAAACCCTTTCAAGTTTATGGGATTGGAATGGACCAATCCGTCAAGTATCCATCCTTATGCTCTTGTGTATGTGCACGTCTTTATGAGAGTAGACAAGCCTATGCTTGGATTGGTGACTTAGCAAACTAATTCCCTTGTGTATGTGTGCATGTCATGGTATTCATAATCCAAGTTAATCCTAGATGGCTACAAGAGGTTATTATAGTTAGCATTAGAGTGCATCAACGTGTATTAATGAAGATTGAATAAAGATTTTCTATGATTATTCATTTTGTTAAAGTCATTAAGACTCTTGAGTAGAGGTAAATGATCAAGCCCTCTCTAGGGTGACCTTGGGAGCAACAAGATGAGATGGCAAGAGGTTTTGAATGTGAGATCTACGTGTGGTTTAGGGTTTAGTGTTTAGATTCAAAAAGAGTGATTTTGTGTACCATGAAACGCATGTCTATGTGGTGTGGCAAAAAAAGATATGATAAATCATTATGTAATCTCCATGATGTGTTGGTCACTCTGAAGAACTATCCCCACCCCCAAAGCACTGCCCTAGGCATCCTCTATCTCCTCTACCTCCACTCTCAGTGCTAGTGTGGCGTGAGGTACGACCGTGACTATCTCCACGACTACCCTCCCTCTACAACGATGATTACCACTCTCATGAGAGCCATGATAACTGTGAGGTATCACATCTCCTAAACGTGGAGGTGTAGGAGATGCTATAGCACTAACTAGGCTGATGGATGAGGGGTTAATGTAAAGGTAGGTGAAGTGCCTAGCAAGGGTAAAATGCATGGCAAGGGACTCTGTTGGGCTCTGTGGGCGGCGGCGAGACCTAATCGTAAAGGGGTGCCTATTGCATAGGCTGCCAGGAGTTGCTCGAGGGTGGGAGTATAGCCAAAGACGCCCTCTACCTCCCTAGCAAATCGTGGTTTTGAGACTTGATGAGAGCCTCAACCTATGGGTCTGTGGGACAAGAGGACGAGGATCCATGCCACATCTATACAAACAAAGAAAATATTAAAAAAATATTATGCAAGCCTTATGTACGCTACAGAAGCCTTATGCAAGCATTATGTTTAAAGTACTATGCATAAGCTTAAAACACTATGTATTATGTTTAAAGCACTATGCGTTATGCAAGCCATTTTACACAAGCCCTGCATATAACATTATGCATTAGGCCTTATGCATAAAGCATGCATGAGGCCTTATGCATAAAGCTATGCATGAGGCATTATGCATAAAGCATTATGCATAAGGCCTTAAGCATAAAGCTATGCATGAGGCCTTATGCATAAAGCACTATGCATGAGGCCTTAAACATAAAGCTATGCATGAGGCCTTATGCATAAAGCTTATGCATAAGACTTATGCATAAAGCACTATGCATAAGGCCTTAAGCATAAAACTATGCATGAGGCCTTATGCATAGAGATTATGCATAAACCTATGTATGAGGCCTTAAGCATAAAGCTCATGCATGAGGGCTTATGCATAAAGCTTATGCATGAGGCCTTATGCATAAAGCATTATGCATGAGCATTATTCATAAAGCACTATGCATAAAGCTTATGCGTAAACCTACAAAACAAATCCCAGCACCCAAGGGTGCAATAATAATAGAGGAAAGAGAGGAAATATATGAAAGCACTTACCTCTTTTTCGTGATGTTAAAAGAAAGGATTAGAGGACTTACATAACTAACAAAAGGGTGAGGAAAAGATTAGTAATGCATACATACAAAAGCTTATACAAGCTATGACTCTATGCAAGCCCCTTTTGCAAGCCCTAAAACTTATGCAAGCTATGCTAAAGCTTATGCATAAAGCATGCATGAGGCCTTATGCATAAAGCTTTATGCATGAGGCCTTATGCATAATAAAGCTTAAAGCATAATGCTTTATGCATGAGGCCTTATGCATTAAGCATTATGCATAAGGCTTATGCATAAGGCCTTAAGCACGAGGCCTTAAGCATAAAACTATGCATGAGGCCTCATGCATAAAACTATGCATGAGGCCTTATACATAAAGCATGCATGAGGCCTTATGCACAAAGCTATGCATGAGGCTTATGCATAAAGCATTATGCATAAAGCATGCATGAGCATTATGCATAAAGCATGCATAAAGCTTATGCGTAAACCTACAAAACAAATCCCTAGGACCCAAGGGTGCAATATAAATATAAAAAAGAGAGGAAGATAGAAAAACACTTACCTCTTTTTTGTGATGTTAAAAGAGAGGATTAGAGGACCTACAAAACCAACAAACGGGTGAGGAAATTATTAGTAATGCATACATACAAAAGCTTATACAAGCCTTATGCAAACTATGCCATTATGCAAGCCTTATGCATTATGAATGCATGCATGGAGCTTACTCTATGCATTAAGCTCTAAGAATAGAGCTTAATGCATAGATTAATCTCTATTATTAGAGCTCTATTCATAAATTAAGCTCTATGCATAGAGGACCTACAAAACAAAATCCCTCTTTTTGGTAGATAAAAATAGAGGAAAGAGAGGATGAAAAGATAGGAAAGATAGGAAAGCTCTTACCTCTTTTTGGTGATGTTGAAAGAGAAGATTAGAAGACCTACAAAAGGGTGAGGAAAGGATTAGTAATGCATACATACAAAAGCCCTAAGAACCTAATGCATACATACAAAATCGAGAAGAGAGGAAAGAGAGAAAAGCATTTACCTCTTTTTGGTGAAGTTGAAAGAGAGGATTAGAAGACCTATAAAACAAAACAAAAAGTTGAGAAAAGAGAGTAATACAAAACCCTAAAAGTGTGAATAGCATGGATACACAAGGAGGTTTAAGCCTTATGCATAAGGAGATTTAAGTATATTTGTTGGTTTTGTAGGTCTTCTAATCTTCTCTTTCAACATCACCAAAAAGAGGTAAGTGCTTTCCTATCTTTCCTCTCTTTCCTATCTTTTTATTCTCTCTTTCCTCTATTTTTATCTACCAAAAAGAGGGGTTTTATTTTATAGGCCCTCTATGCATAGAGCTTAATCTATGAATAGAGATCTGATCATAGATCTTAATCTATGCATTAAGCTCTATTCGTAGAGCTTAATGCATAGATTAAGCTCTATGCATGCATTCATAATGCATAGAGATCTATGCATTGATTAAGATCTATGCATAGAGCTCTATGCATAGAGCTTAATGTATGCATAGAGCTTAATTCATGCATAGAGCTTAATCTTTTAGATTTTGTATGTATGCATTAGATTCTTAGGGATTTTGTATGTATGAATTACTAATACTTTCCTCACTCTTTTGTTGGTTTTGTAGGTCTTCTAATCTTCTCTTTCAACATCACCAAAAAGAGGTAAGTTCTTTCCTATCTTTCCTATCTTTTTATCCTCTCTTTCTCTACCAAAAAGAGGGGTTTTGTTTTGTAGGTCCTCTATGCATCGAGCTTAATCTGTGAATAGAGCTCTAATCATAGAACTTAATCTATGCATTAAGCTCTATTCGTAGAGCTTAATGCATAGACACTACAAGGAAAAGCGACCATAGGCGCGTTTATAGATGCGTTTTGACAACGTGCTTTAAAATGTTACGGGCACGTCTAAAATCGTGTCTATAGACATGTGTCTATATGCACGTCTATAAGCACATCTATAGTGATATAAACACGCTTATAGATGCGCATATAGACTCACATATAGACGCGTAAATAGACGCCTTTATAGCCTTTGTTATAGACGCGTTTTGGAATTTTTAAAAAAATCCATAGAGCTACCTGTGCAGATGTACAACTGCATTTTCTACACATGCAGCTGCATTTTTTGCATAAGTAGCTCTCTGGTTTAAGGTTTTGCTTACCTGTACGTAGACGAATCAAGATCACCAAAGATATCAACATAAAAACTTAAATTAAAGATAGATATACACAAAAAGATTTGTGAACACACTTCGAATATTGATTAAAGAAGATGAGAAAATACATTTTATATCCAAAAATTTCTCCATGCATGATAGTAGCCACATAAGGCTTGAATAAAACATAGATACATAAAGAAGATGAAAAATTTCATCTTATATCCAAGAAATTGTCCATACATGATGGTAGCCACATGAGGCCTGAAAAAGAAACATGGTTGCATAAACCAAAACTATACATGAAGAAAAACTACAAGGAAAACTACTCATAAGATAAACATTATAACATAACTCAAAAAAAGAGAATGCAAAGAAAAGACATGAAGTTACACTATACATACAAACTCGGCCTCCCATAATGCACGACCTCCAGATCCGAAGTGCGATGATCCATATCGCTCCATTTATATTTGCCTCACTTCTCTTTGTTGCTGGTTCACTACTCCTTCTAGGAGCTCCTTCTTGGCTTTCTTCCACTTTCTCCTATGAGCAGTAGATGGCTTGCCATGTCCATTTTGACCAGCATCTATTCGGGCTTTCTCCTCCTTTGCATGTCTCCTTACTAGAGACCTCCTATTCTTAAGTATGTCTTTGATTTTGTGTTGCGCCCATCTATTGTTAAACCTTTGGTTGTGAGGATTAGGATACTTCTTGTTATGGACAACTTTAATGCAATCATCCACTAGGCTCTTCCTTTGCTGCTTAAAATGTATAAAGCAATCTTTATAGTGTGTAAAAACTACTTGGCGCAAGTAGTTTACCACCTCCTTGCCGCCCACATCTGTGATATCATAATATGATATATCACCATGATGTGGTGGTGACTCTGAAGAATTATCCCCACCCCCAAAGCACTACTCTAGGCATCCTCTATCTCCTATACCTCCACTCTCAGTGCTAGTGCGGCATGAGGTATGACCGCCACTATCTCACGACTACCCTCCCTCTACGACGACAATTGCCACTCTCATGAGAGCCATGATGACTATGAGGTGTCACATCTCCTGAAGGTGCAGGTGTAGGAGATGTTGTAGCACTAACTAGGGATTGACGGATAAGGGGTGAATGCAAAGGCAAGTGAAGTGCCTAGCAAGGGTAAAGTGCCTGGCAAGGGACTCTGTTGGGCTGTGGGCAGGGCTGTGTGGGCAGACAGACCTGATGTGGTAAAGGGGTGCCTGCTGCATAGGCTGCCAACTGCTCGGGGGTGAGATGCCCTATACCTAAACCGTTGTTGAGACTCGAGGAGAGCCTCAACCTATGGGTCTGTGGGATAAGAGGACGAGGACCCAGGCCACATCTATACAAACAAAGAAAATATTAAAAAAATATTATGAAATGAAGACTTCTCGGCTCTTTAAGTCAATTGACCCTGAGAATCATCTCATTCTTCAAAACACAAAAAATAAACAAATATTAAGAAAGTATGTAAGCCGTTTACGCAAGCCGAGAATCTCTCATTCTCGGCACTATGCGTTATGCAAGCCTTATGCAAGCCGTTACGCAAGCCTTGCACAAAGCATTATGCATTAGACCTTATGCATAAAGCACTATGCATAAGGCCTTAAGCATAAAGTTATGCATGAGGCCTTATGCATAAAGCTACGTATGAGACCTTAAAGCTATGCGTGAGGCCTTACGCATAAAGCTATGCATGAGGCTTATGCATAAAACTATGCATGATAAAACTATACATGAGGCCTTATACATAAAGCTTATGCATGAGGCTTATGCATAAAGCACTATGCATAAGGCCTTAAGCATAAAACTATGCATGAGACCTTATGCATAAAATTATGCATGAGGCCTTATGCATGAAGCTATGCATAAGGCTTATGCATAAAACTATGCATGAGGCCTTATGCATAAAGCACTATGCATAAGGCCTTATGCATACACTACAAGAGATCGGGCTCATACCTACGCTCCTAGCCGCTAAAAAATGACTTGTGAAAAAAAGTAACGGGCTCGTCTATCAGCGCATGTATAATCACGGCCAGAGACATGCGTGTAAAAGCGTGTGTATAGGACTGTTCAGACGTGCTGATACACGGGCGTATACACGCATTCTATCAGTCCAGCTGCCCTTAGATGTGCTGATACAAGCGTGTATACACGCGTTTTGTCACTTTAGATGCGCTTATACATGCGTATTTCTCAGATTTACGTTTTACAGATTATCCGCGTATATACACGCGACTTTTTGCAGATCTGACGCGTTTATACACGCGAACAGAGAGCAAAAAAAAATCCAGAGAGTGCTATTTGGTACCTGAATGCTGTTCCATCATTCCAACACCCAATAACACTCTCTGGATTTTTTTTTGGGTGCATTGGACCATCCACGAGGAAGATTAAGACAAGAACGACATGAATGCATACATTGTCAATACACGATTCAAGATAGACATGAATACAATACTATTGATTCACGATTCAATATTACTATCAAAATTTCACACATATATACAAGGGAGTCCATATGTCGAAGTAGCCCATGGCTTCAGTTACAAAAATATATATACAACCACATCATCAATATGGAATGTGATACTATAAGTGTGAGTACTACTCAGACCCAGATGATGACTCGGTGCTCCCTCCATGCTCAGATGAGCTCACATCGGTCGGAATGTCCGATGAGTAGTGCTCACGTCCACCCTCTACAGTGGCGACGGGTGGATCATCAGCAGCTTGTGCCTGTTCAAGTAATATATAGTATATAAGTATATATATATGTAATTCAATAAACCAAAATCATTCGTTTAGAGTTTTCAAGTACCTGTCGACCGTATGGTCTCATGGCCATCTCAAACTGCACGTCCGTAATACGTCCTTCTGCTCTGACGATGGCCCACGTGTCACGTCTGCTATGCCGACGAGCATACCCAGTATCGTGGGCTGTGGGCTTCCTCCCCGTAAACCCGTCGCTGTATCATAATCAACACAATTTGTAAGATTAAAACAATCATAAAATCAATGAATTAAGTAAACAATCAAATAAAGTGGCAAGATACTTACGAACTCTGCCTCCCATGACTCGACGCCGCAAGATCCGAAATGCAAAGATCCAATGGTCTCCATCTGGATCCGTCGTGCCTCCACATGCTGCCTGCTCTTCACGCCACCCTCTGCTCGTTTCTTTGTCTCCTTCCACTCGTGTTTGTGCGCAGTAGTGGCAGGTTTCTCGGCAGGATAGCCACCCGCAGCTACATTTAACCCATCATCGTACGCGAGTTTTTTAAGGTGAGATCTTTTATTACTTAAGATCTCCCTTATTCGCATCCTTCCCCATACATCCGAGAATGTAGCATGTGGGGGATTGGGGTACCGACTATGTACAGCCTCTATCACCTCCCCAACTAATCGGCTATTTTGATCTTTAAATTTAATAAAATAATTTCTATACAAGTTTGATACTACCCCACGCGTGTACTCCATTATCTCTTTCCCCCTCGCATCCATCACTATCCCGCCTCTATCCGTCACATCATAGCAGATCACTCCCTCCACCTCTCTCATCTCCTCCTCTTTCGAACTGTCTCCTCTAACTCTTCTCCCTCTATCTCCTCTCTCACCGCGTGCCCTACTACCTCCCCCACCAAAGCACCCACCGCATCCTCCACTCCCACTCTTCCTACTGCTGCGGGTGGAGTCACGACTGGGGGATTGTCTACGTGACGGTGGCTGTGAGCCCTGACGTGACGGTGGCTCTGAGGGAGTACGTGATGGTGGCTGTGAGCCCTGACGTGACGGTGCTTGTGGGAGGGTGTGCGTGAGTGTGTCTGGGACTAGGTATGTCTCCTCGGTGGGCGTGGAAGAGGAGAAGCTGTAGGCCGTCTCGTCGGACTCGTAGGCATAGACGGCAGTGGAGTGCCCTGGATACTCGCGGCGGTAGGGGTATAGACACCAGGCATGGAAGGAGGGAGATGGGCATACATGTACTCTGTAAGCTCAACTGGACCAGGATGGCGCCCAAAATGATTTAGCATCTCCATTAGCCAATTGCTGTACGCAAATGGATCGGATGAAGAACCTGGAATATCCATAAAGAATCTGCAAAAATAATCCTCATGTACATCATGGGCTGTCTCTTGACTCACACAAATATCATCATCCAAGCCACCTATCAGCCTGCAAACCATAGAAACAGGAAACACAGTCTCGTGTATACACCCGTCCAAAAACGCGTGTATACGCCCGTCCAGAAACGCGTGTATATACGCGTGAACAGTCTGTGCAGACAGAATACACGTAGACATACACGCGTTTCTACACACGACCTGCGAAATTTTTTTTTGAAAGCGACCGACCTCCGACAATGTGTCCTTATAAAAGGCCCACTGTCGCCCCTGTCAGAATCGTTCACCAGATGGCAACCAGAGAAGGAGAAGGACGGAGACAAACCCAAAAAGCAAAGAGAAAATAGCATAAACAAATCTGAGGACAAATCTGAGGAAAGAGACAAGGCAAAGGACAAACTGACTCACCTCTGAAAAAGTGAGTCTTCTTTTTGGTCAGTTTCCTTCACCCGTGTGTGCTCCTTGTCTGCTCCTTGCACTTAGGTTTAGTGCTCTGTTGGAAGAGGCGAAAACGAAAGAGAGCAGATATGTCAGTTCAAAATGTTTATTTGGGGAAGGCGGGTTATTTTTAGTTTAAACAGGTCGTCGCGTGTAGAAACGCGTGTATTTTTACGTTTATGATAAATTAGCCACGTTTATACACGCGATTTTCAGGAAGTAGCCGCGTTAATATACGCGATTTTTAGGATATAGCTGCGTTAATACACGTGATTTTTAGGATATAGCCGCGTTAATACACGCGATTGTTTTACTTTCATTTAAAACAGATTATGATTTTGTGTTTTCTGGTTTGTACATAGGATGTCATCAACCTCCTCAAGTAGTTCTGGTGAAGATGAGACAATGCGTCATCGTAATCGCGATGTGTGGTTGGGACAAAGGATCAAGTGTATGTGTAATCGATGTCAAGGATGCATTGTACGAGCACGTCGAATTACCTTGAATCACATCTCCATGTATGGAGAATGGAATCAAATAGGTTTAGAGGTGAGTAGATGTAAATTGATAGTATTCAAATGACCCATGGTATCCAAATTAAATTAATGGAGTTGTAATATATAAACTCTAATTGAAGCAGGATGCAGTACCACACCCTAACATGGTGCCCTACACGCGACGAGAGCACGCAAAGCGTCAACGAGATGATGCTGGAGCTTCGAGATCTATTGTCAGAGATGAGTGGGAAAGAGATGACAATAGCCCTGCACCCCACGAAGTTGTGGAAGAGGAAGTGTTTGATGATATGGTGCGGAATCTTTTTAAGGATAATCCCAAAGGTATGGACGATGATGATATGGAACAAGAGCATCTTTACAAGGCTTCATCGACATCGGTTTTTGAAGGGTGCACATTCTCTATTTTACATGCTTCACTTGAACTACTCAATATACAAACAGTTTATGGATGGAGCAATGCAAGTCTTGACGCATTATTGAAGTAAGCATTCTAACTTGCAAATTTGAATTAGTGGTTTAAGGTTTAGGATTTAGGACTAATTGATGATATTGGATGCAGGCTATTATCAAACATGCTTCCAAAGAAAAATAGACTACCCACCTCAAGAGACATAGCGAGGCGCTATGTGATATCTCTTGGAGGATTGGATTATGATCGCATACATGCATGCGTCAATGATTGCATTCTCTTTCGTGGGACACATAAGGAGGCTCGACATTGTCCCACTTGTGGTGAAGCAAGGTATAGAACAGATGTGAAGAGTTTTGATGTACCTCGTAAAGTCTTGCGACACTTTCCTATAATTCCTCGCATAAAACACATGTTCAAGTGCAAATCCATAGCAGAGCTCATGTCATGGCATTCCTCACGTCGATCGGATGATGGCATGTGGAGAATTCTCGCAGACACTCCTACTTGGAAGCATATTGAAGATGAGTGGCCCAGCTTTAAAACAGAGCCCAGAAACTTGAGACTTGGCCTAGGTATGGATGGAGTGAATCCATTTGGTTTCAAAAGCACCGCATACAGGGTGTGGCCAGTTGTGTTGGTGAATTACAACCTTCCACCATCAATGGCGATCAAGAAGGGACATCTTATGTTATCCCTTCTAATTCCAGGGAAACATAAAGTCAAGCATATGGATGTTTATCTCGAATCATTGATTGATGAGTTGGAGGAACTATGGAGAGGTGTTAAGCATATGGATGTTTATCTCGAATCATTGATTGATGAGTTGGAGGAACTATGGAGAGGTGTTGAGGTGGTGGACATTAGCAGGCCTCCCTCCTCTCGACACTTCGACTTAAAAGCAGTGTTGATGTGGACAATGCATGACTTTCCAGGATACAGCGATTGTTCTAGTAAGAATTCTAATTACCTCCCTACTTTAATACTATTGGCTATATTAATTATAAATATTGACTTTATTATTCTAACTTTTATTTATATTTTAATAGGTTTGAAAACATCGGGTAAACATGCATGTCCTGTTTGTGGCCCTTCATTAGTACATGAGTATGCTGACGGTTTGTGTAAGACCATATTCGATAATCATCATCGATTTCTCCCCTTAGATCATCCTAAATATGTTGCTAGTAGTAAGAGTAACATTCCTCCACAAACACTTCGTGCAAAAGATTGGAAGCGTATTTGGGAGTCTACAAATATTCTTCCTCCAGATGGCATGAACAGGTATAGTAATGTTTTTCAATCTTGTTTTGTGTAGTCTCTAATTGGATTAAAGGTCACATAGAGCAATCCCTTGTGTAGGTACTCCATTTTTTTTCGGCTACCATATTGGACCCATCTTAAGATCAACCATCTTCTTGATCCCATGCACATCTTCAAGAATGTGGGATCTGGTATTTGGGAACATGTTATTGGTAAACGAGACAATGTTAGTGTACGTGAGGACTTGCGAGTCACAGGACGTATGCGTCAAGCTTGGCCAACCACGAGAGGAGGGTGGGCACGTTCGTCTTCCGCCTGCACTATGGATTATATCAAAGAAAGAGGAGAAGCAGGTAAAGCAGGCCATCACCACTTTGCGTACTCCCACTGGATGCATGAGATCATTGAAGGGAGCCTTTACAACCACTAAAGAAAAGAGGCGTTGAGCAACTATATGGGTTGAAGTCCCACGATTGGCACAAGATGCTCCAAGTAAGTGTTTTCCAAGTCTTGTACGTTGAAATTAAATTTTGTAATGCCATAAACCATACATACATGTGCTCTTATGTGCGCAGTTCATACTACCTACTACTAGCATCGACCATTGTGCAAATAAGAGTTTAAAAAAATGTATTTATAAGATGGACGAGCTTGTGAGGTTTGTAAAACCCATGTTAGATCACCCTTCATTATACCTTGCAAATGAACGTGCATGAGGTATAACGTACTATTTATTTATTTTTCAGATATGTTAGTTCCAAAGCAATTGATCCAGCCACGTTGGATGATGCGTGTGTTATGGTAGTGGAGGTGGTTTATTTGGTAGAGGAGACTTTTCCGCGAACCATTCTCACAAGTCAACTACATCTCATTGTGCATTTAGTGGACGAAATCGCTTTATGTGGCACTGTGCATGCACGTTGGATGTTCTTCCTAGAGCGCTTCATGAAGACCTTAAAAGACTTTGTGAGACAAAGTGCAAGGCCTGAAGGAAGCATGGCCGAGGGTTGGTTGATACAAGAGTCTCTTGTATATATTTCACAATTTCTTGGTCAGGTGGACAGCTCTTTGCCACGACTATGGAGCAATGAAGAGGACTTGAGGATGACCTCTATTGTGCCTCAAGGAAAAGGACAGAGTAAAGTAATTGATAGAACATTGATTAATGATCTCAATTTCACTTGCATCCTTAATAGTGATGTGATGAGCAGATGGGTTACAAGATATGAGGATGCAAAGACAAAAAGGCAAGCAGAAAGAGCTCTCTTTCGGAGGCAACATGGCTCTCGTAAGGCGTACCCTAAGCATTTAGTAACACTTCCGAATGATATCCATGTTGATTGGTTGCATGAGGAAATGGACAGAGCAAAGAGCGACGAGGGGCTGCATATCACAGCGGAAGAATGGGAGTATGCACGAGGATGCATGTTAAAGGTACATAGAACTAATGTTTTGCATTAGTTGTAAGTGATTTGCTTTTAATATTTATTCACATTGCTTACACAAATATTGCTTCTATTTTGGTCCAGTGCACTATGTTCAATGCTATATGGTGTGAAGGCAAGCATTTTCGAACAGAAAGAATTGATGAAAAGAGGAATACACAAGATTGCGGTGTCATTAGTAGCTTTGAGGGAGCTAATGGAAAAATGGATGATTATTGTGGCACAATCCAAGACATATTTAGGCTTGACTTTCGTCGCTTCTTTGTGTATGTTTTGGATGTCAAATGGCAAATGAACGTGGTGGAAAAAGGACCTAATGCAACGATAAAACGCCATACAAGTGGCTATGTAACTATTGACTCTACAAAGTTTTGGCAAACAAAGAAAGATAGGCTCGTATTGCCACAACAATGTGTGCAGGTATGCATTTTTTTACTAATGTGTTTCATGTACATATATATCTAAGCTCGCGTATCCCTTGACTTTTGATATGCTAATTAATTACTGCAGTATGTGTATTTGAGTAGGTTATCTATCTACCAATGGTGCATGACATTAAATGGTGGTACGTCATCCCTATTGCACCATGTTCCAAAGTGATGTATAATACATTCACTGATATGGAGCATATGGAGGATATAACAAGCCGCAATGAAGATGATGTCGAACATGCCAATGAAGATGTTGTGATCGATGATCAAGAAATAAGAGATGATCATGATAATGAGGATGAGCGTGCCATTTCTCAATCATGAGAATGACCCTACCATTAAGGATGATGGTGATGTTGATGAGGATGATCAGGACATCGATACCATTATCAATGGACAGAATATCGATAGTGGAATAAATTTAATCGTAGCCTTACAAATTGATCAAATGGATATTGATGTTGATCGTTTGGCAAGGATGGATCTTATTGAAGATGACATCGAACCCTAACCAATCCGTCACTGTATCGTTCTAAATTCTTGACATTTCTATTGTATGTGTTGTCTTTTAGTTATTATCTCATAATTTATTTTTGAATGTATTTCATTGTTGTAAATGCATGTAGTGGGATTGTGTAATGATATATACTGTAATGTACTATGAGATGGTTTTAGAAAAATAGTTTTTAATTTTGTAAAGGAATTCAGTTTTTCTTAATAAAGCATGTATTGATGCGTGTATAATTGCATGTATATACACGCGCTTATACACGCGCTTATACACACGCTAATAGATGCCAATATACACGCGAATTTAAATGCCAAAATATACGCGTCCGATACTATTCAAATACATGCGCGACCATACACGCGCCCGTAATTTATCGCGTGTATGAAACGCGTGTATGGCAGCATTGTCTTGTAGTGATAGTTTTATTCATGAGGCCTTATGCATAAAGCAATATGCATAAGACCTTAAGTATGCATAAAGCTTATGCGCAAACCTACAAAACAAATCCCCAGCACGGAAGGGTGCAATAATAATAGAGGAAAGAGAGAAAAGATATGAAAGTACTTACCTCTTTTTCGTGATGTTGAAAGAGGGGATTAGAGGACCTACAAAACCAACAAAAGGGTGAGGAAAAGATTAGTAAATCTTATGCATAAAGCGATGCATGAGGCATTATGTTTAAAGTACTATGCATAAGCTTAAAGTACTATGCCTTAAGCATAAAGCTTTTTCATAAGGCATTAAGCATAAAGCTTATGCATAAGGCTTATGCATAAAGCTTAAAGCATAAGGCTTATGTATAAAGCTATGCATGAGGCCTTAAGCATAAAACTATGCATGAGGCCTTATGCATGAGAGCTTATGCATAAAGCTTATGCATGAGAGCTTATGCATAAGGCTTATGCGCAAACCTACAAAACAAATCCCCAGCACCGAAGGGTGCAATAATAATAGAGGAAAGAGAGAAAAGATATGAAAGCACTTACCTCTTTTTTGTGACGTTGAAAGAGAGGATTAGAGGACCTACAAAACCAACAAAAGGGTGAGAAAAAGATTAGTAAAGCTTATGCATAAAGCGATGCATGAGGCATTATGTTTAAAGTACTATGCCTTAAGCATAAAGCATAAAGCTTATGCATAAGGCTTATACATAAAGCTATGCATGAGGTCTTATGCATAAAGCTATGCATAAGACCTTATGCATAATGCTTAGCATGAGGCTTATGCATAAAGCTTAAAGCAAAAGGCATAAAGCTTATGCATAAGGCTTATACATAAAGCATAAAGCTTAAGCATAAAGCATAAAGCTTATGCATAAAGCATAAAGATTATGCATAAGGCTTATGAATAAAGCATAAAACTTATGTTTAAGGCTTATGCATAAAGTTTTTGCATAAGGCTTATCCATAAAGCTTATGCATAAAGCTATGCATGAGGCCTTAAGCATAAAACTATGCATGAGGCCTTATGCATGAGGCTTTATTCATATATGAGACTTACGCATAAAGCTTATGCGCGCAAACCTACAAAATAAATCCCCAGCACCCAAGGGTGCAATAATAATAGAGGAAAGAGAGGAAATATATGAAAGTAATTACCTCTTTTTTGTGATGTTGAAAGAGAGGACCTACAAAACCAACAAAAGGGTGAGAAAAAGATTAGTAATGCATACATACAAACCAAGAAAATATTAAGGGTTCAAGAAGAAGAGCAAGAGCAAGATCAAGAAGAAGAACAAGAAGAAAAGGAGAAAGAAGAAGAAGAAGAAGAGAAAGAGACTCACCCCACAACCAAGGTATGTATTAAGGTAAACTATTACTCCACAGTCCTTTGTAAAGCAGATTTGCAACCTCGTGAGATGAAGCTTGAGAGGGTGAGAGAGGGTTAGAAGCTTGAGAGGGTGAGAGAGGATTAGAAATAGGGTGGGATGTTTTTTGGAAGAATTGTGTTTTGCCAAAATACTGGCAAAACACTCTCAGGTTTAATTTTTGATCTTTTTTGCCACAGTGCACGTCTATTTGTGCGTCTATAAGCACGTCTGTACACGTATCTAAAAGCGCGTCTATTCTATAGAGTAGACATGTTTGTAGACGCGCTTTTAGTTGCGTGTACATATGCGCTTTTAGACACGGAAATAAACACGAAACATAACAAAAAAGTTTTCACACACATAGAAAGATGAAAATTATTTATTCGTTTTTTGAATATGCAGGATGTCTTCATCAATCAGTTCTTCTAGTGATGATGAGTCCCTTCGTGTTCAAAATCGAGATCGTTGGTTTTGCAACAAAAAATAAAATGTATGTGTGATCGTTGTCAAGGATGTATGTGTCGACAACATAGCATTACGATGAATCACATTTCAATGTATGGAAAATGGGAACTGACGGGGTCAATGGTAAGTACACTTTTACTATATTGTAAGAATTTAATTTAGAATTAGTATTCAATGGAGACTCACATTGAAATGCTCGTGTGTAGGATAATGCGAGTGGTGGCATCAAGAGGCCAAGCGTCGTATAGAAATGGCAGAGGCTTCACAAAACGTAGAAGAAGGTGGAGGCTTGGAATGATGGAGATACAAGCCCAACACCCTTTCCTCATGATATGGTGGAGGAAGCGGTTTTAGAAGATATGGTGAGTGTTCAGGTGAGTCAAATGGGTTTCTACTCATGATGATTCTTTATTATCATTGTATTATTTTTTGACATGTTTGAATGTGTATGTTGTTTAGGTCTCTCCACATCTGGATATCATGCATGTCCTATTTGTGGTCCATCATTGGTGGTATCTAGGTCAGAGAGCTTGAAGAAAGTGATATATGAGAATCATCATCGATTTCTCCCTCATCATCATCCCAAATTTGTTCGTTCTTGGATGGGAGTCCCTCCACATCCACTAAGCATGGGAGATTGGAAGGCAGCATTATGGAATGGAGTGAAAGTTGTCTTTCCCCCGACATGAATAGGTAATATATCTTTGACATAGAATTCCAATACAAGCTTTGATTTGAAAAGATAATCCTCTTAATATTTGTTGTTATTTGATAAGGTACTCTATCTTCTTTCGCCTACCATATTGGACGAGCCTCAAAATCAACCATCTTCTTGATCCAATGCACATCTTCAAGAATGTTGCCTCTAACATTTGGGAGCACTTGATAGGAACACGGGACTCCTTGCTTGTAAGAGAGGATCTAAAAAGCATAGAGAGGATGCAAAGAGCTTAGCCAACGAGAGGGACCAAATGGGAAGATAATTCCACCTCAAGCACCTTGGATATTGACAAAGAAGGTGAAAGATGCCATTACTAAATTCCATACTCCAACGGGGTGCATGAGGTGCTTAAAAGGCGTCTTCACAAAGACAAAGAAGAGAGGTGTTGAGTAATTATATGGCTTGAAGTCCCACGATTGGCACAAGATGCTTCAAGTAACTGAAACATTTAAGTTGTACATATTTTTCTTGTTCAATCATGATGTATCTAAACATAGTGTATAAATGCTTATAGTTTATTCTTCCTACAAGCATTTCCAATTGTGCGTCCCACAAAGTGTGAGAGACAGTTTATAAGATGGGGGAGCTTGTGAGGTTTATAAGATGGGGGAGCTTGTGAGGTTTGTACCCCAAACCCTCATAGCCAATTTTCTACACGCGTTTTCCTCAAAATGTTTTGTTTATTGTTTTGCATTGTAAATATGTGAGCTCAAAGGAAATCGATCCATGTACACTTGACTATGTAAGGGTCATGGCGGTGGAGGTGGTATTTTTGGTGGAGGAGACATTCCCATGGTCAATTCTCACAAGCCAACATCTTATGGTTCATTTAATTGATCAGATTGCCATATGTGGCACTCTGCATGCTCGATGAATGTTCTTTATTAAGCATTTCATGAAGACCTTGTAAGGCAAAATGCAAAGCCAGAAGGTAGTATGGCTGAGGGTTGGTTGGTATAAGAATCACTTGTTTATATCTTAGAATACCTTGCCAAAGTGGATCCCTCTCTCCCTCACCTATGGAGCAATGAAGAAGACTTGAGGATGACCTCTCATGTTCCTCAAGGAAAGGGAAAGACCAAAGTCATGGATACAGAGATGCATAGTAAGCTTACTATCGTTTGTGTGCTTAATAGTGATGTGATGAGAAGATAGGTGGCAAAGTATGAGGATGAAAAGGCAATAAGACAAAGTGAAAGGTTGGCATTCCATAAGCGCCATGGACGTAGTGTGCCATACCGCGAGCATCTACGATCACTTCCTAAGGATCTTGATGTAGATTGGCTACATGAGGAGATGGAGAGAGTGGAGCAAGATGAAAACATGCATATCACATTTGCCTAAGGATGCTTCAAAAAGATAAAAAAACTTGTGTTCTCAATCATATTTTAGTATGTTAAACTTGCAAAAATTTATTTTGAGGTATTTATAATTTTTTTTGTCTTGGTATAGTGCACAATGTTTAATGCTTTGTGGTCGGAGGGTAAACATTTTTGCACACAAAGGATTGATGAGAAGAGGAACACCTAAGATTGTGGGGTAATTGCAAGCTTTGAGGGAGCCAATGGAGCCATGGATGATTATTGTGGATTGATCCAAAATATCATTAAGCTTGACTTTTGAAGCTTCTTTATATATATTTTGGATGTCAAGTGGTTTAAGGATGTGATGGAAAGAGGTCCTAATGCAACAATCAAGCATCATGCAAGTGGCTTTGTGACCATTGACTCTAAAAAGTTTTAGCAAGGAAAGGATGGGACTCTAGTGCTAACATTGTGAACAGGTACATATAATTATTGGTAATTACAATATATGCATTTACAGATAGTAGAGATGTAATTTTTTTGTATGATGTACCTTTGTGCTTGAATAGATTGTGTATCAACCAATAATTGACAATAAGAGATAGTGGCATATAATCCTAATCTCACCACGTTCAAGAGCCATTTATAGTACATTCATCCACATTGAGCATATGGAGGAGCATGTCAACTCAACTATGGAGGGAGATGGCTTGGAAAACATTGATGATGATCGTGCCATTGGAGATGATGATTGTGCTATTGGAGATGATGATATTGCCTCTCATAGTGATGATTCTAGTAGTGGGATGGATCTCTCTGTAGATTTGGATATAGGCATGGACATTGAGATAGATACTTTAGCAAGGGTTGACCTCATTGAAGATGAGGCTGAACTCTAGTTCTTGCATTGTACTTTTATTATGGCTATGGTCTTCCTTTTGGTTGTTTGCTATTGGTGATTGATTGATTGAGATTACATGTATAGATTCATGCATTTTTGAGATTACATGTATAGATTTATTTTGATATGTTGCTTTTCGTAGCATTACTTAATCATTCACCTTTGGACTGCTTTTCATGGAGGTTTAAGATTTTTTTTAAAAGATTCACTTTGATGAAAAGATGTGGGGATTGAATCATTGTCCTTTGGATTGTTTTCATGGCATTACTTGATATACCTAAGCCTTTGCATGTATCCATTCCTTTCACCACATTACTCGATTTATACCTATTTCTTTTCTCTTTCCTTAGCATATTTTTCCTTGCAAATATGCTTTCTAGAGACTCATTTGTATATAAATGCACCAAAAAATCATGCATATTATCAAAATCTAGTGCATGTAGTATAGCAAATGATATTTTTGGGGATTGAAGATTCTGTTTTTCTTTTTGCAAGGTCCACAATTGCAACTGCATAGGAAATTGTTGCAGACTGTGTCTATAAGTGCGGGTCTATACTCGCGTCTAATTTCAAAGGAACTAGACACGCTTATAGACGCGTTTATAGATGCGAGTATAGACGCAGCCGTAACTTACACGTCTATAAGAGAGTCTAATTTCAAAGGAACTAGACGCGCTTATAGACACATTTATAGACACGTGTATAGACGCTCCCGTAACTTGTGCGTCTATGTAGCACGTCTATGCTTGCTTTATGTTGTAGTGAGATTAAGATCTATGCATGCATTCATAATACATAGAGATCTATGCATAGATTAAGCTCTACGCATAGACCTCTATGCATGCATTAAGCTCTATGCATGCATGCTTAATGCATAGTGCTGGGGTGCAGTTTAGTTCAGGCTAGCGTGGCTTGCATAGTGCTTTATGCATAAGCCTCATGCATAGCTTTATGCATAAGGCCTCATGCATGCTTTTTGCATAAAGCCTTATGCATAATGCTTTATGCATAGGGCCTCATGCATAGCTTTATGCTTATGAGGTAAGTGCTTTTCTATCTTTCCTCTATTATTATTGCATCCTTGGGTGCTAGGGATTTGTTTCGTAGGTTTGCGCATAAGCTTTATGCATAATGCTTTATGCATAAGATTTACGCATGCTTTATGCATAATGCTCATGCATGCTTTATGCATAAGCTTTATACATAATGCTTTATGTATAAGCCTCATGCATAGCTTTATGCATAGGCTTTATAAATAAGGCCTCATACATGCTTTATGCATAAGGATTCATGCATAGTTTTATGCTTAAGGCCTTATGCATAATGCTTTACGCATAAGCCTTATGTATAATGCTTTATGGATAAGGCCTCATGCATAAAGCATTATGCTTAAAGCTTTATGCATAAGCTTTGCATAGCTTGCATAGCGACGTAGTTTGCATAAGGCTTGCATAGCGGCATAGCTTGCATAAGCTTTTGTATGTATACATTACTAATCCTTTCCTCACCATTTTTTTGGTTTTGTAGGTCCTCTAATCCTCTCTTTCAACATCACAAAAAAGAGGTAAGTGCTTTTCTATCTTTCCTCTATTATTATTGCACTCTTGGGTTATGGGGATTTGTTTTGTAGGTTTGCGCCTAAGCTTTATGCATAAGCCTCATGCATAGATTTATGCATAAGGCGTAATGCATAAGGCCTCATGTATAGCTTTATGCATAAGGCCTCATGCATAGCTTTAGGCATAGGCTTTATAAATAAGGCCTTATGCATGCTTTATGCATAAGCTTTATGCATAAAGCTTCATGCATAGTTCTATGCCTAAGGCCTCATGCTTAAGGGCTTATGCATAGTGCTTCATGCATAAGTTCTATGCCTAAGGCCTCATGCTTAAGGGCTTATGCATAGTGATTTATGCATAAGCCTTATGCATAATGCTTTATGCTTAAGATTTATGGATAAGGCCTCATGCATAAAGCATTATGCTTAAAGCTTTATGCATAAGGCCTCGTGCATGCTTTATGCATAAGCTTTAGCATTATGCTTAAAGCTTTGTGCATAAGGCCTCGTGCATGCTTTATGCATAAGCTTTATCATAGCTTGCATAAGGCTTGCATAGCGGCATAGTTTGCATAAGGCTTGCCTAGTAGCATAGCTTGCATAAGCTTTTGTATGTATGCATTACTAATCCTTTCCTCACTCTTTTGTTGGTTTTGTAGGTCCTCTAATCCTCTCTTTCAACATCACGAAAAAGAGGTAAGTGCTTTTCTATCTTTCCTCTATTATTATTGCACCCTTGGGTTATGGGGATTTGTTTTGTAGGTTTACACATAAGCTTTATGCATGCTTTATGCATAAGCCTCATGCATAGCTTTATGCATAAGCCTCATGCATAGCTTTATACATAAGGCCTAATGCATAAGGGCTCATGCATAGCTTTATGCATAAGGCCTCATGCATAGCTTTATGCATAGGCTTTATAAATAAGACCTCATGCATGCTTTATGCATAAAGAGCTTCATGCATAAGGGCTCATGCATAGCTTTATGCATAAGGCCTCATGCATAGCTTTATGCATAGGCTTTATAAATAAGACCTCATGCATGCTTTATGCATAAAGAGCTTCATGCATAGTTTTATGCCTAAGGTCTCATGCTTAAGGGCTTATGCATAGTGCTTTATGCATAAGCTTTATAAATAAGACCTCATGCATGCTTTATGCATAAGCTTTATGGATAAGGCCTCATGCATAAGCATTATGCTTAAAGCTTTATGCATAAGGCCTCATGCATGCTTTTTGCATAAGCTTTAGCATAGCTTGCATAAGACTTGCATAGTGACGTAGTTTGCATAATAAGGCTTGCATAGCGGCATAGCTTGCATAAGCTTTTGTATGTATGCATTACTAATCCTTTCCTCAACCTTTTGTTGGTTTTGTAGGTCCTCTAATCCTCTCTTTCAACATCACAAAAAAGAGGTAAGTGCTTTTCTATCTTTCCTCTCTTTCCTTTATTATTATTGCACCATTGGGTTATGGGGATTTGTTTTTTAGGTTTGTGCATAAGCCTCATCATGCATGCTTTATGCATAAGGCCTCATGCATAGTTTTATGCTTAAGGCCTTATGCTCAAGGCCTTATGCATAAGCCTTATGCATAATGCTTTATGCATAAGGTCTCATGCATAAAATATTATGCTTAAAGCTTTATTATGCATAAGGCCTCATGCATAAAGCCTTAAAGATTTATGCATAAGGCCTCATGCATGCTTTATGCATAAGCTTTAGCATAACTTGCATAAGGCTTAGGGCTTGCATAGCAGCATAGCTTGCATAAGATTTTGTATGTATGCATTTCTAATTCTTTCCTCACCCTTTTGTTGGTTTTGTAGGTCCTCTAATCCTCTCTTTCAACATCATGAAAAAGAGGTAAGTGCTTTCATATCTTTCCTCTATTATTGTTACATCCTTGGATGCTCGGGATTTGTTTTGTAGGTTTGTGCATAAGCTTTATGCATAATGCGTTATGAATAATGCTCATGTATGCTTTTTGCATAAGATCTCATACATAAGCTTTATGCATAAGGCCTTGTGCATAGTTTTATGCTTAAGGCCTCATGCATAGCTTTATGCATAGCTTTATGCATAAGCCTTATGCATAAGGCCTGATGCATAGTTTTATGCTTAAGGCCTCATGTTTAAGGCCTTATGCATAGTGCTTTATGCATAAGGCCTCATGCATAGCTTTATGCTTAAGGCCTCATGCTTAAGGCCTTATGAATAGTGCTTTATGCATAAGGTCTCATGCATAGTTTTATTCTTAAGGCCTCATGTTTATGCATAGTTTTATGCTTAAGGCCTCATGTTTAAGGCCTTATACATAGTGCTTTATATGCGTAAGGCCTCATGCATAGCTTTATGCTTAAGGCCTCATGCTTAAGGCCTTATGAATAGTGCTTTATGCATAAGATCTCATGCATAGTTTTACACTTAAGGCCTCATGCTTAAGGCCTTGTGCATAGTGCTTTATGCATTTATGCTTAAGGCGTCATGCATAGCCTATGCATAAAGCTTTATGCATGCTTTATACATAAGTCCTGCTATGCAGTAGGCACCCCTTTACCATCACGTCTACTACCCACAGCCCAACAGCGTTCCTTGCCAGGCACTTCACCTACCTTTACATTCACCCCTCATGCGTCAGCTTCAGTTAGTGCTACAGCATCTCCTACACCTCCACCTTTAAGAGATGTGACACCTCACAGTTATCATGACTCTCATGAGAATAGGAGGCCTCTAGAAAGAAAACATGCAAAGGAGGAGAAAGCGTGAATAGATGCCGGTCAAAATGGACACGATAAGCTATCTACTGCTCATAAGGGCGAGTGGAAGAAAGCCAAGAAGGAGCTCTTAGAAGGAGTAGTGAACAAAAACAAAGAGAAGCATGGCGATCACAAATGGAGCGATATCGATCGTCACACTTTGGATCTGGAGGTCGTGCATCATGGGAGGTCGACAAGTTTGTGTGTATAGTGCAACTTCATGTCTTTTCTTTGTATTCTCTCTATTTGAGTTGTGTTATAATGTTTGTCTTATGACGTAGCGTGACATTGTGGGTAGAGATCCTACCCGAGCCAGATTTTTGGCTACCATCGTTGCCACAATAGAGGAGATACACGGGATTACCTTCACGATAAAGGGATCATTTTCGACGAACAATACAATCGAGCAAGAAGAATACCAATGCAGGTATTACTTTTTATTTTTATTTACGAAACATGTTTCGACCTTATAATACTTTCTATTTTTATTTATATATATCTTCACTTTGTGTAGGCGCAAGAAGGTGGACAAGATGACTCTCGCAGAGTGATGACTCCTACGAGTAGTCGCCTGCTAGTTTTTCGTCATGTATAGTTTTGAATTATGCAACTATGTTTCTTTTTCAAGCCTCATGTGGCTACCATCATGCGTGGACAACTTCTTGGATATAAGATGAAATTTTTCATCTTCTTTATGTGCTACGATCATGTATGGATAAATTTTTGGATATAAAATGTAATTTCATATCTTCTTTAATCAATATTCGAAGTGTGTTCACAAATCGTTTTGTGCATATCTATCTTTAATTTAAGTTTTTATGTTGATATCTTTGCTAATCTTGATTCGTCTATGTACAAGTAAGCAAAACCTTAAACCAGAGAGCTGCCTATGTAGAAAATGCAGCTGCCTATGCAGAAAATGCAGCTGTACATCTACACAGGCATCTCTCTGGAATTTTTTTTAAATTCCAGAGCGTGTCTATATGCTCGTCTATAATGGAGGCTATAAGCGCATCTATATGTGCGTCTATACTGATATAGATGCAGGTATAGATGCGCATATAGACGCCTGTTGGTAGACGCGATTTTAGACGCGCTTATAAATGTGTCCGTAACATTTTAAATCATATTGTCAAAACGCATCTATAAACGCGCCAACGGTCATTTTTTCTTGTAGTGTGCGCAAGTGAGCCACAAAGGGCTTTCTACTATTTCAAGCTTTAAAAGGTGTAATTATATACAAAGCCTTTGTAGGACACCTATTCAAAGCATATGTTGTATACATGATTGTTAAAATTACGATGATAAGTAAATGCGACACAACAACCAGCAATCAATCGAATGAACAAGCTGAAACTGAATCAACACTGTTTATATTACTGAATCAGATGAAATACAACAAATAATAAATTATGACTCTAATGTGGAAGTGCTAATCCCCAAAACCCTATCCTAATGCTAAGGAGCTCAATCAGCTGAGATCTGACAATTCATACAGTGCTATGAGTATTAGGCTTAGGCTACACACTCAACATGCAGCTTCTTGTACACTTCTTGTTTTCTCTTATTCACTAGTTGCATACAAGACTAGCTTGTATAATGATCTAGGTAGGTGAACAACTCATCACATCAATGGTAGATAGACGAGTTATGATTGAAGATTTATTTCTATAATCTTGTTGCCAATTCTACAGTTTCTAGTCGGCTAAATTGTGCCGGTTTAGGTGAGCTTTGCAAAACTTATTCCAGAGCTTGGGGGGTTCACCTCTAAGAAATTTTATGTATCACGTGCATTCAAGGGGTATTAAAAAAATGCCTTACATACTTTTATTAATAAAATGACCCCTTTTTCTTTATAGACTTATGACCCCTTTTTCTTTATAGACTTGTGATTTTTCTTTCCAAAATTAGTTTAAAAAACCCCTCCTATCAATGTACTTTTGTAACTTTTTTGAATTAATATACCTCTACTGATGAACTCACGTGCTACACTTACATATTTTTAGGTGAACCCCCTGAGTTCTAGAGAAGATGGAAACCTAAGATTCCTCCTTTGACGTAGGAATCACTTTTCACCAAACAGGTGGTGCATTTTACAAGGCCTTGTATTCCTTCGTACTACCTCAACACTGTCAACAAGTTAGTAACCCAACCAATCCCAAATTAAATCTTGATGTAGTATAATAAAATTGTAACCCCTTTGCTTTATGATATTAGGTTGTGTTTCACGCCGATCGAATTGATCCAAAGTGGTGGTATGTTATACAAGTTTTCCCTCGTTCAAAACATATCTTTCAAGATCAAAGATGTGGAGGCCGAATCTCTTGATGAGGTGAAAGTACTACCTTAAATCGACTCATTGGAAGAAGACGATGAAGAAAACATTTTGGATGGGACCGATGAAGAGCATGGGGAACATCAATCGGAAGAAGATGATGAGTCACCTATCGATCATGACAATGCTTCATTGGATCATGATAGTGCTATTGCTATTGATATGGATATAGAATCCCATCGCTTCATTGAGCTTCCATTAGATATAGACATTGATGAAGCAACACATATGGATTTATTATAAGATGGGATATATTCATGATCTTAACATGACAATGCTTCATTGGATCATGATAGTGATATTGATATTGATATTGATATAGAACCCCATCGTTTCATTGAGCTTCCATTAGATATAGACATTGATGAAGCAACACATATGGATTTATTACAAGATAGGATATATTCATGATCTTAACATTGTTTCGCTTCTCAAAAGTTTTCAACTATCTTTTTTTTTTTTGCTTGAAACATGGCTCCAGAGGTTTTAATGGATATTTTCTAAAAACTATATATCATTTTCTGTGTGTATGTGACATGTATTTTCAGAATTCAACATCTAACAACTCTCAACTCTCTTGAATTTCATGCAACGAAAATAGCATTGTAATTTCGCTGCTATCTTCGTTGTTCAGCAGCGGCGAAATCATAGTATAGCAACGATAATTTCGTTGCTAAAGATGCTGCCCCCAACAACGAAATCTCATTGCTATAAACGCTGTGGAGCAGCGAAATTTCGTTGTTAGGAGCGCTGCCGAGCAACAAACGGAATCCCTGACATCCCGACAAAAAAAGCGCTGAAACACTGTTGTGCCCTCAATGTGTTGTAGTGTATACACTACTTGTGCGTGCTTTTGGCTCGTTGTAGATGGCTCCATGACCAATGCACAGTTCTAGATGCAGGTCTGTACATATCGATGGTCAATGTTAACCTTGAGTTAGCACCCTCTCTCTCTCTCTCTCTCTCACACACACACACACACACACACACACACACACACACACACACATACATGCACATACATATACATTTTGTTTATTAAGGCATGACTCCATAAGTCCTCTCTCTCACAAACGCATGCATGCATGCACATACACACACATATATGCACTGTATGCACATACATAAGTCCTAATGGGCTTAATGCTCAATGCCTTATGACCTCAAAATTGGGTTGTGTAGACGATTAACTCGCTCGGATGGTAACCAAATTTTGCAAGTTGCAGACTCCATTCATAGTCATACAATCTTGATTTAGAGTTGTTTGCCATCAAAACTAGACATCGACGGATTTCTTAGAAGAGCTAACCAAGAAGGAGAAGAAATCCAGATTCTTGAAGTTTTGGAGGTATATGATGGTTGTTGTTGCCAAATGGAGTGTCGGAGTGATGCATCAACTAGGAGCCAAGATAGGTCGGAGGTGTGAGGTCTCGCCGAGCAGGAGAGAGGCACTTGTCTACTTAGCTAGAATGTAGACACTAGAGTTCCAAGACAAATCAAAACACACGAAAGTTCCAATACACTAGTGACTTGTACACGTTTATAAACATAACAACACGCCAATACATGAAAGTTCCAAGACGTTTATAAATATAACAACATGTATTGTAAATATGACAACACGTCAATACATGAAAGTTCCAAGACGTTTATAACTATGACAACACGTCAATACATGAAAGTTAGCCCCCTTTTCAAAGGGAGCTTCGTAGCAAAACCGTCTCTTTTGCCCTGCACGCGAGCTCGTGTCTCTAATTATCCCCTCGATAATTAAGAAGAAGGGCGCGTAGAGCATAATCCGGTCTTTTGCGTCACGACCCCTTCGCTTAGCCCACAGCAGACCGGCGGTCAAGCCTGACTCGTGTGTATAAAATGTGTGCCCCGATGCATGACAAGCAGACTAGCCCTGCACAATAAATTCTGACTCTGAGCTTTTCGACTCATCTACAACGCCAACGTAAAGCAGCTGGTGGACGTCAAAGGGCACGAGTATTTCTCGTACCTCGGCCAAAAGACGCAACAGGAGGCGGCCAACCAGGCCAAGGTGGAGGTGGCGGAGGCGCAGTATAAAGGCGATGTGGGAGCTAAGGAAAGGGAAGGCCTCACTCTACAAAACGCTGCCAGAGTGGAGGCCGAGACCAGAATCTACGCCAAGCAGCAGGCAGCGTTTGCCAGGCAGCAAGAGCTCAAGGTGGACGCGCAGACGAAGATATTCCAAAACTCTAAAGAAGCGGAGATAGCCGAGGCAGACGCCGCTCTGGCCACCAAGTCGGCCATGTGGGCACAGCAAGCAGAGGTGGCAAAACTCGAGGCGGATAATTACGCCGCCATCCGAGAGGCGGAGCTACAGAAGGAGGTGGAGCTGCGACGTGTGGAGGCCGAGACCGAGCGGCTCCGTGCGGCCCACCTCGCACCAGCTGTCGTGACTTGCGAGGCTGCAATGCAGTCTGCAAACGCTGCCCTTTACGAGAAACAGCGTGCCGCAGATGCAAATGCTTACGAGCAACAGTGCGCCGCTCAATCTCGTCAGCTCGCTGCCGACGCCGCCCTCTACGCCAGTACGAAGGAGGCCGATGCCAAGCTCTACACTTGTAAGCAAGAAGCGTCGGGACTCGTGGCCATGGCAAACGCTCAGGCGGCCTATGTGCGCACCATGCTCGACACCTTCCACGGTGATGCTGCTGCTCTTCACGACTATCTGCTCCTCGACCGTGGTGTGTACCAAGAGATGGGCCGCATCAATGCCGATGCCGTCCAAGGGCTCGCCCCCAAAATCTCCATCTGGTCCACTAATAGTGATACAAGCTCATCGAGTGATTCTGCCATGCACGCGATGTCCAACGTCTTCAAAACAATCCCACCACTCTTCACCACCATTCGTGACCAGACCGGTGTCTCTCCACTTCCTTGGCTTGCTTCCCTCCCTCCACCATCAAGTGACTCCTCCCAAAAACAAAACATGATATTATAACGCATACAAACGATCAATTTTTGGTCGTATGTGGGAATAATAACAAGTGTAAATCCCTACTAGCTAGTAGTGCATGCCCAAGGGATTTGAATTTCTCGTCTTTCACTCCCCCCCCATTATTATGTGTGTCGTATGTGGAAATAATAACAAGTGTAAATCCCTACTAGCTAGTAGTGCATGCCCAAGGGATTTGAATTTCTCTTTACCATAAAAATTCATCAACTTTAATTCCGAAATGAGAGAGGCCACTGTTGGTGAGCCTCCGAGCGATTCCCGTTATCCGCTCACCCATCCTGCCCCGTGAGCCCAATGGTAGTATTTCGGTAGTGGCTAGTCCAAATCATTCATCTTATCTATTATCTAGTAGGTAAACCGGTTATCTATTATCTAGTAGGTAAAGTCAGAAGACGGTGTAGCCCAGCCCATAAGGGCCATGCGCACTGGACGTCCAATTCTCAATGGATGATCAATGAATAGGCAGAAATGAAACCTGCTGATGTTGATGATCTCTTGGTTGGTTACTAGCTCTCGGTCAGTCACGTTCGGTCGTACCCGAGAATCGGCCACGGCTTGTGAATTGAAGTATATATCACATCTCTCTCGCATGGATGTCTCGGTGGTGATTAGCACAGAGTGGGATTGACGTCCATTAACTTCTGGGATTACTTCCCCATGCATACTACAAGGAAAAGAGACCATAGGCGCGTTTATAGACGTCTTTTGACAACATGCTTTAAAATATTACGGGTGCGTCTAAAATCACGTCTACAGACACGCGTCTATATGCACGTCTATATTGATATAAACGTGCTTATATACACACATATAGATGCCTTTATAGCCTTTGTTATAGACGTGCTCTGGAATTAAAAGAAAATTCCAGAGAGCTGTCTATGTAGATGTACAGCTGCATTTTCTACACATGTAGTTGCATTTTCTGCACAGGCAGCTCTCTGATTAAAGGTTTTGCTTACTTGTGCATAGATGAATCAAGATCAGCAAAGATATTGATATAAAAACTTAATTTAAAGATAGATATGCACAAAAAGATTTGTGAACACACAAGATGAGAAATTATATTTTATATCCAAAAAGTTCTCCATACATGATCCTAGCCACATAAGGCTTGAATAAAAACATATATACATAGAGAAGACAAAAAATTTCATCATATATCCAAGAAATTATCCATACATGATGGTAGCCACATGAGCCTTGAAAAGAAACATAGTTGCATAAACCAAAACTATACATGAAGAAAAACTACAAGGAAAACTACTCGGAGGAGTCATCACTCTTCGAATCATCTTGTCCTCCTTCTTGTCCACCTTGTGTGCCTACACAAAGTGAAGATAGATATAAATAAAAATAGAAAGTATTATAAAGGTCGAAACATGTTTTGTAAATAAAAATAAAAAGTATTACCTGCATTGGTGTTCTCCTTGCTTGATTGTATTGTTCATCGGAGATATTCCCTTCATCGTGAAGGCAATCCCATGTATCTCCTCTACTGTGGTGGACGATGGTAGCTAGTCTCTCTACTGGGGTAGGATCTCTACCCACAATGTCATGCTACATCATAAGACAAACATTATAACACAACTCCAATAGAGAGAATACAAAGAAAAGAAATGAAGTTGCACTATACATAATACAAACTCGGCCTCCCATGATACACGACCTCCAGATCCGAAGTGCTACGATCCATATCGCTCCATTTATATTCGCCACGCTTCTCTTGTTGTTTGCTGGTTCACTACTCCTTCTAGGAGCTCTTTCTTGTCTTTCTTCCACTCGCCCCTATGAGCAGTAGATGGCTGGCCGTGTCCATTTTAACCGGCATCTATTCGGGCTTTCTCCTCCTTTGCATGTCTCCTTCCTAGAGACCTCCCATTCTTAAGTATGTCTTTGATTTTGTGTTGCGCCCATCTTTGTTAAACCTTTGGTTGTGAGGATTAGGATACTTGTTGTGGACTACTTTAATGCAATCATCCACTAGGCTCTTTCTTTGCTGCTTAAAATGTATAAAGCTATCTTTATAGTGTGCAAAAACTACTTGGCGCAAGTTGTTTACCACCTCCTTCCTACGAGAGTCATCAATTATGTCGCCCACATCTATGATATCATAATATGATATATCACCATGATGTGGTGGTGACTCTGAAGAACTATCCCCACCCCCAAAGCACTGCCCTAGGCATCCTCTATCTCCTCTACCTCCACTCTCAGTGCTAGTGTGGCGTGAGGTACGACCGCCACTATCTCTCAATGACTACCCTCCCTACGATGACAGATGCCACTCTCATGAGAGCCATGATGACTGTGAAGTGTCACATCTTATGAAGGTGCAGATGTAGGAGATGTTATAGCACTATAACTGGGGGCTCACATATAAGGGGTGAATGTAAAGGCAGGTGAAGTGCCTAGTAAGGGTAAAGTGTCTGGCAAGGGACTCTGTTTGCAGGGACTTGATGGTAAAGGAGTGTCTCCTGCACATAGGCTGCCAATTGCTCGAGGGGGTGGGAGTATAGCCAAAGATGCCCTCTACCTCCCTAGCAAACCATCGAGACTTGATGAGAGCCTCAATCTATGGGTCTGTTGTGGGACAAGAGGACGAGGACCCAGACCACATCTATACAAACAAAGAAAATATTAAAAAAATATTATGAAATGAAGACTTCCCGGCTCTTTAATTCAATTGACCCTGGGAATCATCTCATTCTTCAAAACACAAAAAATAAACAAATATTAAGAAACATGTAAGCCATTATACAAGCCAAGAATTATCTCATTCTCGGCACTATGCGTTATGCAAGTCTTATGCAAGCCGTTACGCAAGCCTTGCATAAAGCATTATGCATTAGGCCTTATGCATAAAGCTTATGCATAAGGCCTTAAGCATGAGGCCTTATGCATAAAGCACTATGCATAAGGCCTTAAGCATAAAGCTATGCATGAGGCCTTATGCACTATGCATGAGGCCTTATGCATAAAGCTACGCATGAGGCCTTATGCATAAAGGTATGTATGAGGCTTATGCATAAAACTATACATGAGGCCTTATGCATAAGGCTTATGCATAAAGCACTATGCATAAGGCCTTATGCATAAAGCTATGCATGAGGCCTTATGCATAAAGCTTATGCATGAGGCTTATGCTGAAGCAGTATGCACAAGGCTTTAAGCATGAGGCCTTATGTATAGTTTTATGCATGAGGCCTTATGCATAAAGCATTATGCATAAGGCCTTAAGCATGAGGCCTTATGCATAGTTTTATGCATGAGACCTTATGTATAAAGCACTATACATAAGACCTTAAGTATGCATAAAGCTTATGCGCAAACCTACAAAACAAATCCCCAGCACCCAAGGGTGCAATAATAATAGAGGAAAGAGAGAAAAGATATGACAGCACTTACCTCTTTTTCGTGATGTTGAATGAGAGGATTAGAAGACCTACAAAATCAACAAAAGGGTGAGCAAAATATTAGTAAAGCTTATGCATAAAGCGATGCATGAGGTATTATGTTAAAGTACCATGTATAAGCTTCAAGTACTATGTCTTAAGCATAAAGCTTATGCATAAGGCCTTGAGCATAAAGCTTATGCATAAAGCATAAAGCTTATGCATAAGGCTTATGCATAAAGCTTAAAGCATAAGGCTTATGCATAAAGATGTATGAGGCCTTATGCATAAAGCTATGTATGAGGCCTTATGCATGAGACTTATGCATAAAGCTTATGCATGATGCCTTATGCATAAAGCTTATGAGAAAACCTACAAAACAAATCCCCAGCACCCAAGGGTGCAATAATAATAGAGGAAAGAGAGAAAAGATATGAAAATAGTTCTCTTTTTCGTGATTTTGAAAGAGAGGATTAGAGGACCTATAAAACCAACAAAAGGGTGAGAAAAAAATTAGTAAAGCTGATACATAAAACGATGTATGAGGCATTATGTTTAAAGTACTATGCATAAGCTTAAAGTACTATGCCTTAAGCATAAAGCTTATGCATAAGGCCTTATGCATAAAGCTTAAAGCATAAGGCTTATGCATAAAGGTAGGCATGAGACCTTAAGCATAAAACTATGCTTTGCATGAGGCCTTATGCATGAGAGCTTATGCATGAGGCCTTATGCATAAGGCTTATGCGCAAACCTACAAAACAAATCCCCAGCACCCAAGGGTGCAATAATAATAGAGGAAAGAGAGGAAAGATATGAAAGCACTTACCTCTTTTTTGTGATGTTGAAAGAGAGGATTAAAGGACCTACAAAACCAACAGAAGGGTGAGTAAAAATTAGTAAAGCTTATGCATAAAGCGATGCATAAGGCATTATGTTTAAAGTACTATGTATAAGATTAAATTACTATGCCTTAAGCATAAATCCTAATGCATAAAGCATAAATCTTATGTATAAAGCATAAAGCTCATGCATAAAGTATAAAGATTAAGCATAAAGCCTTAAGCATAAAGCATAAAGCTTATGCATAAGGCTTATGCATAAAGCTATGCATGGGGTCTTATGCATAAATCTATGCATGAGGCTTATGCATAAATCTTAAAGCATAAGGCATAAAGCTTATGCATAAGGCTTATGCATAAAGCATAAAGCTTAAGCATAAGGCCTTAAGCATAAAGCATAAAGATTATGCATAAAGCTTATACATAAGGCTTATGCATAAAGCATAAAGCTTAAGCATAAGGCCTTAAGCATAAAGCGTAAAGAATATGCATAAGGCTTATGCATAGATCATAAAGCTTATGAATAGGGCTTATGCATAGGCTTTATAAATAAGGCCTCATGCATGCTTTATGCATAAGCTTTATGCATAAAGCTTCATGCATAGTTCTATGCCTAAGGCCTCATGCTTAAGGGCTTATGCATAGTGCTTCATGCATAAGTTCTATGCCTAAGGCCTCATGCTTAAGGGCTTATGCATAGTGATTTATGCATAAGCCTTATGCATAGTGATTTATGCATAAGCCTTATGCATAATGCTTTAATATGCTTAAGATTTATGGATAAGGCCTCATGCATAAAGCATTATGCTTAAAGCTTTATGCATAAGGCCTCGTGCATGCTTTATGCATAAGCTTTTGCATTATGCTTAAAGCTTTATGCATAAGGCCTCGTGCATGCTTTATGCATAAGCTTCAGCATAGCTTGCATAAGGCTTGCATAGTGGCATAGTTTGCATAAGGCTTGCCTAGTAGCATAGCTTGCATAAGCTTTTGTATGTATGCATTACTAATCCTTTCCTCACTCTTTTGTTGGTTTTGTAGGTCCTCTAATCCTCTCTTTCAACATCACGAAAAAGAGGTAAGTGCTTTTCTATCTTTCCTCTATTATTATTGCACCCTTGGGTTATAGGGATTTGTTTTGTAGTTTTGCACATAAGCTTTATGCATGCTTTATGCATAAGCCTCATGCATAGCTTTATGCATGTCTCATGCATAGCTTTATACATAAGGCCTAATGCATAAGGGCTCATGCATAGCTTTATGCATAAGGCCTCATAAATAAGACCTCATGCATGCTTTATGCATAAAGAGCTTCATGCATAAGGGCTCATGCATAGCTTTATGCATAAGGGCTCATACATAGCTTTATGCATAGGCTTTATAAATAAGACCTCATGCATGCTTTATGCATAAAGAGCTTCATGCATAGTTTTATGCCTAAGGTCTCATGCTTAAGGGCTTATGCATAGTGCTTTATGCATAAGCTTTATAAATAAGACCTCATGCATGCTTTATGCATAAGCTTTATGGATAAGGCCTCATGCATAAGCATTATGCTTAAAGCTTTATGCATAAGGTCTCATGCATGCTTTTTGCATAAGCTTTAGCATAGCTTGCATAAGGCTTGCATAGTGACGTAGTTTGCATAATAAGGCCTGCATAGCGGCATAGCTTGCATAAGCTTTTGTATGTATGCATTACTAATCCTTTCCTCAACCTTTTGTTGGTTTTGTAGGTCCTCTAATCCTCTCTTTCAACATCACGAAAAAGAGGTAAGTGCTTTTCTATCTTTCCTCTCTTTCCTCTATTATTATTGCACCATTGGGTTATGGGGATTTGTTTTTTAGGTTTGTGCATAAGCCTCATGCATGTTTTATGCATAAGGCCTCATGCATAGTTTTATGCTTAAGGCCTTATGCATAAGCCTTATGCATAATGCTTTATGCATAAGGTCTCATGCATAAAACATTATGCTTAAAGCTTTATTATGCATAAGGCCTCATGCATAAAGCATTATGCTTAAAGATTTATGCATAAGGCCTCATGCATGCTTTATGCATAAGCTTTAGCATAACTTGCATAAGGCTTAGGGCTTGCATAGCAGCATAGCTTGCATAAGATTTTGTATGTATGCATTTCTAATTCTTTCCTCACCCTTTTGTTGGTTTTGTAGGTCCTCTAATCCTCTCTTTCAACATCACGAAAAAGAGGTAAGTGCTTTCATATCTTTCCTCTATTATTATTACATCCTTGGATGCTCGGGATTTGTTTTGTAGGTTTGTGCATAAGCTTTATGCATAATGCGTTATGAATAATGCTCATGTATGCTTTTTGCATAAGATCTCATGCATAAGCTTTATGCATAAGGCCTCGTGCATAGTTTTATGCTTAAGGCCTCATGCTTAAGGCCTCATGCACAGCTTTATGCATAGCTTTATGCATAAGCCTTATGCATAAGGCCTGATGCATAGTTTTATGCTCAAGGCCTCATGTTTAAGGCCTTATGCATAGTGCTTTATGCATAAGGCCTCATGCATAGTTTTATGCTTAAGGCCTCATGTTTAAGGCCTCATGCATAGTGCTTTATGCATAAGGCCTCATGCATAGCTTTATGCTTAAGGCCTCATGCTTAAGGTCTTATGAATAGTGCTTTATGCATAAGGTCTCATGCATAGTTTTATTCTTAAGGCCTCATGTTTATGCATAGTTTTATGCTTAAGGTCTCATGTTTAAGGCTTTATGCATAGTGCTTTATATGCATAAGGCCTCATGCATAGCTTTATGCTTAAGGCCTCATGCTTAAGGCCTTATGAATAGTGCTTTCTGCAAAAGATCTCATGCATAGTTTTACGCTTAAGGCCTTATGCATAGTGCTTTATGCATTTATGCTTAAGGCGTCATGCATAGCCTATGCATAAAGCTTTATGCATGCTTTATACATAAGTCCTGCTATGCAGTAGGCACCCCTTTACCATCACGTCTACTACCCACAGCCCAACAGCATTCCTTGCCAGGCACTTCACCTGCCTTTACATTCACCCCTCATCCGTCAGCTTTAGTTAGTGCTACAGCATCTCCTACACCTCCACCTTTAAGAGATGTGACACCTCACAGTTATCATGACTCTCATGAGAATAGGAGGTCTCTAGAAAGAAAACATGCAAAGGAGGAGAGAGCGTGAATAGATGCCGGTCAAAATGGACACGATAAGCTATCTACTGCTCATAAGGGCGAGTGGAAGAAAGCCAAGAAGGAGCTCTTAGAAGGAGTAGTGAACAAAAACAAAGAGAAGCATGGCGATTACAAATGGAGCGATATCGATCGTCACACTTCGGATCTGGAGGTCGTGCATCATGGGAGGTCGACGAGTTTGTATGTATAGTGCAACTTCATGTCTTTTCTTTGTATTCTCTCTATTTGAGTTGTGTTATAATGTTTGTCTTGTGATGTAGCGTGACATTGTGGGTAGAGATCCTACCCGAGCCAGATATTGGCTACCATCGTTGCCACAATAGAGGAGATACATGGGATTACCTTCACGATGAAGGGATCATTTTCGACGAACAATACAATCGAGCAAGAAGAATACCAATGCAGGTATTACTTTTTATTTTTATTTACGAAACATGTTTCGACCTTATAATACTTTCTATTTTTATTTATATATATCTTCACTTTGTGTAGGCGCAAGAAGGTGGACAAGATGACTCTCGGAGAGTGATGACTCCTACGAGTAGTCGCCTGCTAGTTTTTCGTCATGTATAGTTTTGAATTATGCAACTATGTTTCTTTTTCAAGCCTCATGTGGCTACCATCATGCGTGGACAACTTCTTGGATATAAGATGAAATTTTTCATCTTCTTTATGTGCTACGATCATGTATAGATAAATTTTTGGATATAAAATGTAATTTCATATCTTCTTTAATCAATATTCGAAGTGTGTTCACAAATCGTTTTATGCATATCTATCTTTAATTTAAGTTTTTATGTTGATATCTTTGCTAATCTTGATTCGTCTATGTACAAGTAAGCAAAACCTTAAACCAGAGAGCTGCCTATGTAGAAAATGCAGCTGCCTGTGCAGAAAATGCAGCTGTACATCTGCACAGGCATCTCTCTGGAATTTTTTTTAAATTCCAGAGCATGTCTATATGCTCGTCTATAATGGAGGCTATAAGCGCATCTATATGTGCGTCTATACTGATATAGATGTAGGTATAGATGCGCATATAGACGCCTGTTGGTAGACGCGATTTTAGACGCGCTTATAAATGTGTCCGTAACATTTTAAATCATATTGTCAAAACGCATCTATAAACGCGCCAACGGTCGTTTTTCCTTGTAGTGTGCGCAAGTGAGCCACAAAGGGCTTTCTACTATTTCAAGCTTTAAAAGGTGTAATTATATACAAAGCCTTTGTAGGACACCTATTCAAAGCATATGTTGTATACATGATTGTTAAAATTACGATGATAAGTAAATGCGACACAACAACCAGCAATCAATCGAATGAACAAGTTGAAACTGAATCAACACTGTTTATATTACTGAATCAGATGAAATACAACAAATAATAAATTATGACTCTAATGTGGAAGTGCTAATCCCCAAAACCCTATCCTAATGCTAAGGAGCTCAATCAGCTGAGATCTAACAATTCATACAGTGCTAACAATTCTTCAAAGGCACCAAGGACTTCAAAGCGCGAGGTGTTTGCGAAGGTTCAATTGGAGCTCAACGAGTTCGGCCTGCACATCTACAACGCCAACGTAAAGCAGCTGGTGGACGTCAAAGGGCACGAGTATTTCTCGTACCTCGGCCAAAAGACGCAACAGGAGGCGGCCAACCAGGCCAAGGTGGAGGTGGCGGAGGCGCAGTATAAAGGCGATGTGGGAGCCAAGGAAAGGGAAGGCCTCACGCTACAAAACGCTGCCAGAGTGGAGGCCGAGACCAGAATCTACACCAAGCAGCAGGCAGTGTTGGCCAGGCAGCAAGAGCTCAAGGTGGACGCGCAGACGAAGATATTCCAAAACTCTAAAGAAGCGGAGATAGCCGAGGCAGACACCGCTCTGGCCACCAAGTCGGCCATGTGGGCACAGCAAGCAGAGGTGGCAAAACTCGAGGCGGATAATTACGCCGCCATCCGAGAGGCGGAGCTACAGAAGGAGGTGGAGCTGCGACGTGTGGAGGCCGAGACCGAGCGGCTCCGTGCGTCCCACCTCGCACCAGCTGTCGTGACTTGCGAGGCTGCAATGCAGTCTGCAAACGCTGCCCTTTACGAGAAACAACGTGCCGCAGATGCAAATGCTTACGAGCAACAGTGCACCGCTCAATCTCGTCAGCTCGCTGTCGACGCCGCCCTCTACGCCAGTACGAAGGAGGCCGATGCCAAGCTCTACACTTGTAAGCAAGAAGCGTCGGGACTCGTGGCCATGGCAAATGCTCAGGCGGCCTATGTGCGCACCATGCTCGACACCTTCCACGGTGATGCTGCTGCTCTTCACGACTATCTGCTCCTCGACCGTGGTGTGTACCAAGAGATGGGCCGCATCAATGCCGATGCCATCCAAGGGCTCGCCCCCAAAATCTCCATCTGGTCCACTAATAGTGATACAAGCTCATCGAGTGATTCTGCCATGCACGCGATGTCCAACGTCTTCAAAACAATCCCACCACTCTTCACCACCATTCGTGACCAGACCAGTGTCTCTTCACTTCCTTGGCTTGCTTACCTCGCTTCACCATCAAGTGACTCCTCCCAAAAACAAAACATGATATTATAACGCATACAAACGATCAATTTTTGGTCGTATGTGGGAATAATAACAAGTGTAAATCCCTACTAGCTAGTAGTGCATGCCCAAGGGATTTGAATTTCTCTTTACCATAAAAATTCATCAACTTTCACTCCCCCCCCATTATTATGTGTGTCGTATGTGGAAATAATAACAAGTGTAAATCCCTACTAGCTAGTAGTGCATGCCCAAGGGATTTGAATTTCTCTTTACCATAAAAATTCATCAACTTTAATTCCGAAATGAGAGAGGCCACTGTTGGTAAGCCTCCGAGCGATTCCCGTTATCCGCTCACCCACCCTGCCGCCGTGAGCCCAATGGTAGTATTTCGGTAGTGGCTGGTCCAAATCATTCATCTTATCTATTATCTAGTAGGTAAACAGGTTATCTATTATCTAGTAGGTAAAGTCAGAAGACGGTGTAGCCCAGCCCATAAGGGCCATGCGGACTGGACGTCCAATTCTCAATGGATGATCAATGAATAGGCAGAAATGAAACCTGTTGATGATGATCTCTTGGTTGGCTACTGGCTCTCGGTCAGTCACGTTACCCGAGAATCGACCACGGCTTGTGAATTGAAGTATATATCACATCTCTCTCGCATGGATGTCTCGGTGGTGATTAGCACAGAGTGGGATTGACGTCGATTAACTTCTGGGATTACTTTCCCATGCATACTACAAGGAAAAGAGACCATAGACGCGTTTATAGACGTCTTTTGACAACGTGCTTTAAAATATTATGGGTGCGTCTATAATCACGTCTAAAATCATGTCTATAGACGTGCGTCTATATGCACGTCTATATTGATATAAACGTGCTTATATACACGCATATAGACGCCTTTATAGCCTTTGTTATAGACGTGCTCTGGAATTAAAAGAAAATTCCACCTATGTAGATGTACAGCTGCATTTTCTACACATGTAGTTGCATTTTCTGCACAGGCAGCTCTCTGGTTAAAGGTTTTGCTTACTTGTGCATAGATGAATCAAGATCAGCAAAGATATTGATATAAAAACTTAAATTAAAGATAGATATGCACAAAAAGATTTGTGAACACACAAGATGAGAAATTACATTTTATATCCAAAAAGTTCTCCATACATGATCCTAAGGCTTGAATAAAAACATATATACATAGAGAAGATAAAAAATTTCATCATATATCCAAGAAATTGTCCATACATGATGGTAGCCACATGAGCCTTGAAAAGAAACATAGTTGCATAAACCAAAACTATACATGAAGAAAAACTACAAGGAAAACTACTCGGAGGAGTCATCACTCTTCGAATCATCTAGTCCACCTTGTGCCTACACAAAGTGAAGATATATATAAATAAAAATAGAAAGTATTAAAAAGGTCGAAACATGTTTTATAAATAAAAATAAAAAGTATTACCTGCATTGGTGTTCTCCTTGCTTGATTGTATTGTTCATCGGAGATGATCCCTTCATGGTGAAGGTAATCCCATGTATCTCCTCTACTGTGGCAAACGATGGTAGCTAGTCTCTCTGCTGGGGTAGGATCTCTACCCACAATGTCATGCTACATCATAAGACGAACATTATAACACAACTCCAATAGAGAGAATACAAAGAAAAGAAATGAAGTTGCACTATACATAATACAAACTCGGCCTCCCATGATACACGACCTCCAGATCCGAAGTGCTACGATCCATATCGCTCCATTTATATTCGCCACGCTTCTCTTTGTTGCTGGATCACTACTCCTTCTAGGAGCTCTTTCTTGTCTTTCTTCCACTCGCCCCTATGAGCAGTAGATGGCTTGCCGTGTCCATTTTGACCGGCATCTATTCGGTCTTTCTCCTCCTTTGCATGTCTCCTTCCTAGAGACACTACAAGAGCTTGAGGGCATACCGACGCTAAAATACCGACGCAAATGTCGAACGTCGGTATGTCCGTCGTAATGTTGGAGGAGTATTGTAGGGCGGGATTTTTTCAAATTTTCGTGTCCCGACGCGTATACCGACGCATATTCCGACGCGTATACCGACGCACATTCCGTGGCATATACCGACGTATATTTCGACGCATATTCCGTAGCATATACCGGCGCTCGTAAGTTTTTCACAGCCGAGAGCTTATTTTCTGATTTTTTCGCACAGGAGGACGCGTTACAGCAAGAGAAGGTCACTTTCTCTCCCTCTTCTCTTTCTCTCCCTCTCCTCTTTTTTCCTCTCTCCTCTTTTCTCCTTCTTTCTTCTTTTCTCATCTTCTCCTTCTCTTAATATGTTCTTGCAATTGCTTTTACTTTTTAATTTAAGAATTAGGATGTTTAGGGTTTTGTGTTTTTTTGGCTCTCTATGCATGTTGAGAGCTCTCTATGTATGCATAGATCTCCTAATGCATGCATAGAGATTTTAGGGTTTTTGTATTAGTTCTTTTTCTTGTGTTTAATTTACTAATTAGTTTGTTTAATATTTTATTTTGCAGCTCTTTCACCTCACCAATCTTTCACCAATCCTCTCCTTCAGCTTTGCAAAAAAGAGGTAGATCCCTGTTTTATGGTTTAGGGTTAGTTTTGGGTTCTTGTAAGCTTACACATAGGATTAATTTAATATCTATGCATAAAACCTATCATAAGCTTGCAATCTCTATGCATAGCCTTCTTGAAAGCTTTATGCATAAGCTCTATTCATAGAGCTTGTGAGCTTGTGAAATCTCTATGCATAAGCTCTATGCATAGGCTTTATGCATAGAGTTTGCAAGCTTATAAAATCTCTATGCATAGGTTTCTTACAAGCTTATAAAATCTCTATGCATAGGTTTCTTGAAAGCTTGCATGGACATTGTACATAGAGCTTGCGTAGCCTTCTTGTTGAAAGCTTTTTGAATGTTTTTACTCTCTTATACATATAACATATAAGTCTTATGCTCTGTTTTTCTATGCATAAGGTATTCTCTTTATTCATAGAGTTTATATATGTTATCAAGGTAAGATCTATTATCCATGTAAAACAAGATCATGTTTATTACACCATTGGGTGATAGGATTAAGGGTTAGCATAGTGCATAAGGCATATAGCATAGAGCTTATGCATAAGTCTTGCATAGAGCGTATGCATAAGACTTATGCATAGAGCGTATGCATAAGACTTATGCATATGGCTTATGTATATGGCTTATGCATAGAGCATACGCATAAGACTTATGCACATGGCTTATGCATAAGACTTATGCATGTGGCTTATGCATAGAGCTTATGCATAAGGCTTATGCATAGAGCGTGTGCATATGGCTTATGCATAGAGCGTGTGCATAAGGCTTATGCATAGAGCGTAATTGCATAGAGCGTGTGCATAAGACTTATGGCTTAGGGATTGTTGGAATGCAATTATAATGTCTTGATTGTGGTTAACAAATGCTTATGCAAATGCCATGGTGAGGGCATTGTGAATTGTTGGTTTGTGTTGGAGCTTTTGGATGATGGATTGAGGCATGAGTCCATGCTTTATTGATGAGTTCTAAATTGTAAAAGGGCATGAGTCATGCTCAATACTTGTAAGCCAACAAACTTGTTCTATCATTTGATATTATCCACATCTTTTGTACCTACACTCACCATTGCTACCACTTCAAGTTTCTATAGAATCTAGCAATGTGTGAGGGTACCTTGGCATTGATTGGAGAGGCCAAGGGGAGAATGGCTTGAACTCTTTGTGCCGTGATTGCTTGGTAAAGCGGTACAAAGGGGGATTAGGTACACCGGTGTGAAGAAATGGCCTCAACCTTCACCTTGGAGGAAAACTCGGTGAAGGGGTGAGAAGAGCTTGGCCGGGAGATCGGCAAGCTTCAACGCGCGTCCTCAACAATCCTCACCATCGACTTTGTGGATGCATTTGGGCAATGGGGCCCCTTTTCCATCATATTGTGTGGATATTGCAAATGCTTTGATGGACAAAGAGTGCATATGATCTTTCATGACATTGTGGGATACAAAGAGTATTGCATTGGGATTTGAGAAGTTGCATTTTCATTTGAGATTTGGTTCCAATTACAAAGGAGACTCTGGCGGAATTTTTTCAACAAGGGAGCCAAACAAGCTTATTGATTGGAGATTTACCCCATGGATACACTTGAAGAGTTATTCACAACTACCAAGGGGAGAAACACCAATCATTTGTAGCCGGATTGAGCTTTGGGACCGAATTTTGGGAATTTCTGGGATTTTACAAAACCCTAATTCAGTCCTAGGATTTTTGGGATTAGGTCCGAGTGATTACACGACTCTATTCTACTCCTTGAGAGTTTTCAAATGAGCCATAGAACCCCTTAATCGGATATCACAATCTCGGTCAAAGTAGTCATGTTGACTTTCTGGTCAAAGTCAAACAGAATATACTTCCACTTTGACTGAATCAAAATGCTTTTAGGGGTAGGTTCTATCTTCCGTTAGCTTTCTATAGAGCCGTCAAAATCCTAATTCCGACATATATTTTGCGTTTTAGAGCCAAATTACTACTTTGAGCTGTCCCGCACAGAAAAGAATTATGGTGACTACGAGCAAAGAAAAGGCAAGGACATCTTGAATGAGGGTTTAGGGTTTATGCATAGAGCTTATGGCTTATGCATAAGACTTATGCATAGAGCGTGTGCATATGGCTTATGCATAAGACTTATGCATAGAGCGTGTGCATAAGACTTATGCATATGGCTTATGCATAGAGCTTATGCATATGGCTTATGCATAAGACTTATGCATAAGGCTTATGCATAGAGCTTATGCATAAGTCTTGCAGCCTTATTATGCAAGCTTATACTTATACTATGCATTTAGATTATTGCATAAGGCCTTTATAAATAGCTATTTATGAATAGAGATAGCTTCTCTCTCCATCCTTGTTCAAATTCTATTTAATTTTCAAACAGGGCTGGGAAAAAGAAGCCTTGTTTTATGGTTTACATAGTGCTTTGTGTAATGCATAATGATTTGTGTTTAATGAGCTGCATATACATGTTATCCTGCTAGATGGAGCCTCTCAATCTTGAAGAGAGAATAGCGTGTCCATGCATGCGATGTAAGTACCAAATCTTTCGAAAACGAAGGATTTGCAACGAGCATGTTCATGACGCTGGCATATTTCCAATGGAGCGCTTGCAAAATTTACGGTTTCAATCGTACAACCAAGCAAGTGTGCAGCCGCATCTTGATAACATTGCACCTGTGAATTCTCGTCCCCAACAAAGGATGAGGATATCACAGGAGGGAGTGACAGATGGAGCTCAATTAACAGCACCCGAGGGAATGGAAGAAGGTCAGGAAATGGAAGAAGGTCCAATGGAAGAAATGTTGGATGCCTTCATCGAGCAACAAGAAGCTCTCTTCGAGGAGCATGAACATGAAGATCATTAACCACGACATTCTCAACGGTCAAATTATGAACCAGAGGAAGAGGCCATGCGTAAACTTGCACGCCTTCCATTATACAATGGTGCCAACATATTTGTATTGCGTGCATCTCTTACGATGCTAAATTTGCAGTCAATTTTTGGATGGTCTAATACAAGTGTCACTGAACTATTCAAGTAAGGTCTTTTTTTGGAGATTACACCTACTGTTGAAATGATAAATTATCAACTTGTATTTGAGAAAATCTTAATAGTAACGATCAGATATTGCCATACTTGCAGGCTTTTGAAAGATCAGATATTGCCCCCTGGCAACGAGATGCCTCCATCTCGTGCAGATGCGAAGAAGTTATTGAAATCCATAGGCATGGATTACAATAATATTCATGCTTGTCGCAATGATTGTTGCCTCTTCCGCCATGAATATGAGCATTTGCAAGAATGTCCCCATTGTGGCTCTAACAGATATAGAGAAGATGTTCAGGGGGAAGCTGTCCCGGTAAAGGTTCTCAGGCACTTTCCAATCATCCCAAGGATAAAAAGCATGTTCAGGTGCAAATCAATAGCAAGCTTGATGACATGGCATGCCACAACTCGATCCACAGATGAAGTGATGCGTGTGCCTGCTGACTCACCCGCATGGAGACACATTGAAGAGAAATGGTCGGCTTTTAAGGAAGAACCTCGAAACCTCCGTCTTGGCCTAGCAATGGATGGTGTAAACCCTTTTGGTTTAAGGAGCTCTTCATGGAGCACATGGCCTGTTTGCCTTGTGAATTATAATCTTCCGCCATGGTTAGCAATAAAGAAAGGTCATCTGTTGCTCTCATTAATAGTTCCAGGAAAGTACAAGGTGAAGAACATGGATGTATATTTGGCACCACTTATTGATGAGTTACGCATCTTGTGGAACAGAATCGAAGTGAAGGACATGTCAAAGCAGCAGAGTGGCCAAAGACTTACAACTGTGCAAGGTATTCTCATGTGGACAATGCATGATTGGCCTGGCTATGGAGAATGCTCAGGTTTGTCTATATCGGGTTACAATGCATGTCCTGTATGTGGTCCTCGACTTGATTCAAGATACTCAAAAGAATTACGAAAGAATGTCTACCAAGGACATGTTAGGTATCTTCCAGAAAATCATGAATTGCGGGATGGTAATCTAGGAAGACCTCCTCCAAGTGCATTGAAGGCAAGCGATTGGAAGATCAAATGGGAAGAATGTGGCAACTTGGCATGTCCTTGGATGAAGAGGCTCTCTATCTTTTACCAACTCCCCTATTGGGGTGATCTCCTTATAAACCATTTGCTTGACCCGATGTATATTTTCAAGAATGTAGCTGACATTCTGTGGAAGACCATGACAGGAAAAAAGGATACTAAAGGCCAAAGGGATGACTTGGAAGAGATTGGTTGCATGCAAGAGTTGTGGGCTCGCACTAGACCCAATGGAAAGGTGCTACTTCCAAGAGCCCCATGGGTTCTTAGCCAAATGGAGGAACAACAAGTCAAGAGGACAATTTCAGAGTTTCGGACTCCTACAGGTTGTATGCATTGCTTGAAAAGTGCATTTACAAAGGATGATGATCTTAGTGGTCTCAAGAGTCATGATTGGCACAAGTTTCTACAATTTGTGCTACCCATAGCAATAAAAGATTGCCTCACTGAAGACATTAGAGCTACTATCTATAAGATTGGCACATTGGTGCGCTGGATTTCTTCAAAAGAGATAAAGAGAGACACTTTGGAGACAGCGCGTTTAAACTCCATAGAAGCAATCTGCATGGTAGAGAAGTTTTTCCCTACAAGTTTATTAACAATCCAGATGCATCTGCTAGTTCATGTTGTAGATGAGGTTGCAGTTGCTGGAACAGTCCATTCAAGATGGATGTTCTTTTTGGAGAGGTTTATGAAGACATTAAAGGGATTTGTTCGCCAAATGGCTCGCCCAGAGGGTAGTATGTCAGAAGGGTGGCTGATACAAGAGTCCCTTGTTTACATCACTGAATATTTAAGTTCCTCAGATCCAGAGATACCTCGACTATGGTCTCAAGAGTCCAATAGGCGAGTCATTGGTGAGGAACCTCAAGGCCAAGGCATTAAGAGAAAGATGGATAACACTTTGAGGGAAAAAATCAACAAATTTTGCATCTTGAACTCTCATGTAATGGAGAAGTGGATTGAGACATATGAAGCTCTCAAGCGACAGCGAGTACAAGATCGTTTAAGTTTCAGAAGGAATCGCACTACAAGAAATCTCCCATATCCAGAAGGTATGCAAGCTCTTTCGGACTTTCCCACAGGTAGATGGCTAGAAGCTACAATTTTAGAAGCCAAACGTGCTGGTTTACCTATAACAGAGGAGGAGGAGGAGCTTACAAAAGGATGCGATTGGCATGTAAGTGTTTAAGTTCTACATGTCTCTCTTTTTTTTATCTACATGTCTCAGTGTTTGATTCTCCATCAACAAACTTTTTGTGCTATTTGTAGTATCACAAATATGGGGCCTTTTGGTCACATGGACGTAATTTTCGAGTAGAACGAATAGACCAAAGAAGAGCAACCTTTGATTGTGGTGTCACAGCACAGTTTGTTCAAGAAAGTCGTGCAAGTGCAAGTGATGATAACACAATTACTGGAATGCTTGATTACTTTGGAACCATTCAAGATATATTAAAGGTTGGCTTCAGAAGTTTTGAGTTGTTTATCTTTGATGTGAAGTGGTTCAAGGTAATCATGAATGGGCCACATGCAACTGTACGTAGAGACAAGAGTGGCCTCATCCAAGTGGACTCCACAAAGGTATGGACCAATCAGCAAGATACTTTTGTGCGCCCAGAGCATTGTGAGCAGGTTGTCTTTAAAGCGGATCCAAAAGATCCACGCTGGCTGTTTGTGGTTCAAGTCGCCCCCCGTAGTAAGTAAATTTTTGAAGAATTTGAGCTACAACATGGTGATGTGGATGCACAGGGTAATGGAGAGCAGCAAGAACAAGCCGATATCAACAATGAAGAGGAGCAAGCAAATGAAGAGGAGCAACTAGAGCAAGATCCAAATGAAGAGGTGCAAACCAAGGAAGCTGAAAAACAAGTTGAGGAAGAAGACATTGATGATGAAGACATCCTTCATCAAGGGACTTTTAATGATGAGGATGCTGAAATGTACATAGACATAGATCTCTTTGGGGCTACTGATCTTAATGAGGATGCTAGAATAGATAATGATTTTTAAAATGATGTATCTTAATGATTATGCAAATAGTTATGACATATTTGTAATGGTTTTATGACATTGAAGGTCCTTTCATTGTTTACCATTGTTAATGTTTACCATCATAATCACTACTGTAGGAGCAAGTTGATATAGTTTTACCAATGTTGTTTATCATTGTTAATGTTTGTCTTATGGTTCTTTCATTCATTGTTTACCGTGTAATTTTCACTTCGCACAAGTTTGTCATATGGTTTTTTGTCCAACAGGCCACGGGTTACTCACCGCCCTACGACTACAGTCCAGATTTCTCATTTAATCCTACACCGCAGGGCATGAGTCCCCAGCAGTTATATGGTTTTCTTTCGTCCATGACTCCAAAGCAGAGAGCCATGGCTCAGAGTTATTGGGGTTCTGGAGAAGGGACATCTGCCTCGCCATCTGGCTTCCCGACGCCAGTTCCCACACCCGTGGGTACGACAGCAGCTCCCACACCTCATACCACACAGCCTTCCACTCCTCTTACAGCTCGATCTACCACCTCTTCACATAGACGGCTCTCACGTAGTAGGTCTTCAGGGGGAGGTTGTTGTGGTGGTAGTGCCACAGATGCTGTGACACCACCACCACGTGAGCGTCGTCCTTCGCTCTCATTTGTTGATAGCACACCCATAGGGTCACCTTCCACTCCCTGGGGTGCACATGACCATGACAACAGCAAGATTTACACAATTAGGGATGGGGCACCAATAATGGATAGTGCAGGGAAGGCAATGAAGACACGCATTCGACAATTGTACACTATACAGTTTCATGACTCTGTCATGACTAAATGGGATCAGCAAGACAAGGGAAAGAAAAATTATATAAACACAAAGATAAAGCAAGAGTTCCAGCCATCTGACCCTATGAATGTCGTCTCTAATGAGTGGATACAGTATACAGCTCGCATTTTGATGGGGCATCGTAGGTCAGAGGCGAGGGACGCATTTAGAGAGGGGAAGGAGAAACCTGTTTGGCTAGATGACAGGGAGTGGGCAGCCATTGCTCAGGAGCTCACCGAGACACCAGACAGGTTTCAACGACAAAGAGAGGCGGCAAGGGCAAGACTCCAAACAGTAGGGGCTTCTCATCTCGGGAGTGGTGGTTACGAAACCATGCGCCATGAATTCGTAAGTGTTTGTAGCAATTTTATTTATTTAAATGTATGTATGTGGGCTAAATGTTGATTTCTAAAAGTTATAATTGTTAATCGTGTGTGCAGGAGTTGGCCATGAATCGCCCACCAAGTAGGCGAGAGGAGAAGTACGCTCACAAACATGGCCTTGTGGCCTTGTTTGAGATGCTTGAAGAAGAAGGAGAGACCGTCAATTGGGAGGCATTACCATGATGTAAGATGACCTTCAAACTAATGAAATATGATCAAAACATTCTTGAGTATTAATGTTTAATTTAATTTCTTGTTTGTCGATCAGGAAAATATGCAAACGAGCACGGTTGTTTTGGTGCTCTATTTTAGACAGAATGGTGCTGTCTGTTTGCTGTTGTTGATCCTGCTCATTGCAGGCAGCTAGGCAACAGCCAGGCAGCACTATTCTGTCCAAAAAAAAATTTCTGCTACAGCGTCGGTATATACCCCGGTACTGACGTCGGTATATACAGTGGTATTTTTCTCGGTATTAAAGTCGGTATACACCCCGGTATTGACCCCGGTATATACGACGGTATATGCACCGGTATAGACGCCGGTTTATGCGTCGGTATTACCCTCGGTTAGCGTCGGTATATTAACCGGTATAGGCACCGGTATTTCCACCCGACGCTTATACCGACGGTACTGTTCCGACGCTTATACCGGCGCTTATACCGATGACGAGGCTTTTTTAGACCCCGTTAAATAGCACCGGTATAAGCCCCGGTATTAGGCTAACATGTAGTAGTGAGACCTCCCATTCTTAAGTATGTCTTTGATTTTGTGTTGCGCCCATCTTTGTTAAACCTTTGGTTGTGAGGATTAGGATACTTGTTGTGGACTACTTTAATGCAATCATCCACTAGGCTCTTTCTTTGCTGCTTAAAATGTATAAAGCTTTCTTTATAGTGTGCAAAAACTACTTGGCGCAAGTTGTTTACCACCTCCTTCGTACGAGAGTCATCAATTATGTCGCCCACATCTGTGATATCTTAATATGATATATCACCATGATGTGGTGGTGACTCTAAAGAACTATCCCCACCCACAAAGCACTGCCCTAGGCATCCTCTATCTCCTCTACCTCCACTCTCAGTGGTGCTAGTGTGGCGTGAGGTACGACCGCCACTATCTCTCCACGACTTCCCTCCCTACGATGATGGATGCCACTCTCATGAGAGCCATGATGACTGTGAAGTGTCACATCTCCTGAAGGTGCAGATGTAGGAGATGTTGTAGCACTAACTGGGGGTTGACATATAAGGGGTGAATGTAGAGGCACGTGAAGTGCCTAGTAAGGGTAAAGTGTCTGGCAAGGGACTCTGTTGGGTGGCGGGACTTGATAGTAAAGGGGTGCCTCCTGCACATAGGCTGCCAATTGCTTGGGGGTGGGAGTATAGCCAAAGATGCCCTCTACCTCCCTAGCAAACCGTCCAGACTCTCGATGAGAGCCTCAATCTATGGGTCTATTGTGGGACAAGAGGACGAGGACCCAGACCACATCTATACAAACAAAGAAAATATTAAAAAATATTATGAAATGAAGACTTCCTGGCTCTTCAATTCAATTGACCCCGAGAATCGTCTCATTCTTCAAAACACAAAAAATAAACAAATATTAAGAAACATGTAAGCCATTATACACACCAAGAATTATCTCATTCTCGGCACTATGCGTTATGCAAGCCGTTACGCAAGCCTTGCATAAAGCATTATGCATTAGGCCTTATGCATAAAGCTTATGCATAAGGCCTTAAGCATGAGGCCTTGTGCATAAAGCACTATGCATAAGGCCTTAAGCATGAGGCCTTATGCATAAAGCTACGCATGAGGCCTTATGCATAAAACTATACATGAGGCCTTATGCATAAATCTTATGCATGAGGCTTATGCATAAAGCACTATGCATAAGGCCTTAAGCATAAACCTATGCGTGAGACCTTATGCATAAAGCTATGCATGAGGCCTTTAGCATGAGGCTTTAAGCATAAAACTATGCATGAGGCCTTATGCGTAAAGCTTATGCATGAGGCTTATGCGAAAGCAGTATGCATAAGGCCTTAAGCATGAGGCCTTATGTATAGTTTTATGCATGAGGCCTTATGCATAAAGCATTATGCATAAGGCCTTAAGCATGAGGCCTTATGCATAGTTTTATGCATGAGACCTTATGCATAAAGTACTATGCATAAGACCTTAAGTATGCATAAAGCTTATGCGCAAACCTACAAAACAAATCCCGAGCACCCAAGGGTGCAATAATAATAGAGGAAAGAGAGAAAAGATATGAAAGCACTTACCTCTTTTTCATGATGTTGAATGAGAGGATTAAAGGACCTACAAAATCAACAAAAGGGTGAGAAAAATATTAGTAAAGCTTATGCATAAAGCGATGCATGAGGTATTATGTTAAAGTACTATGTATAAGCTTCAAGTACTATGTCTTAAGCATAAAGCTTAAGGCATAAAGCTTATGCATAAGGCCTTGAGCATAAATCTTATGCATAAAGCATAAAGCTTATGCATAAAGCATAAAGCTTATGCATAAGGCTTATGCATAAAGCTTAAAGCATAAGGCTTATGCATAAAGCTATGTATGAGGCCTTATGCATAAAGCTATGCATGAGGCCTTATGCATGAGATCTTATGCATAAAGCTATGTATGAGGCCTTATGCATAAAGCTATGTATGAGGCCTTATGCATGAGATCTTATGCATAAAGCTTATGCATGATGCCTTATGCGTAAAGCTTATGAGAAAACCTACAAAACAAATCCCCAGCACCCAAGGGTGCAATAATAATAGAGGAAAGAGAGAAAAGATATGAAAATAGTTATCTCTTTTTCGTGATTTTGAAAGAGAGGATTAGAGGACCTACAAAACCAACAAAAGGGTGAGAAAAAAATTAGTAAAGCTGATACATAAAACGATGCATGAGGCATTATGTTTAAAGTACTATGCATAAGCTTAAAGTACTATGCCTTAAGCATAAAGCTTATGCATAAGGCCTTAAGCATAACACTTATGCATAAAGCTTAAAGCATAAGGCTTATGCATAAAGCTATGCATGAGGCCTTAAGCATAAAACTATGCTTTGCATGAGGCCTTATGCATGAGAGCTTATGCATGAGAGCTTATGCATAACACTTATGCATGAGAGCTATGCATGAGGCCTTAAGCATAAAACTATGCTATGCATGAGGCCTTATGCATGAGAGCTTATGCATGAGGCCATAAGGCTTATGCGCAAACCCACAAAACAAATCCCCAGCACCCAAGGGTACAATAATAATAGAGGAAAGAGAGGAAAGATATGAAAGCACTTACCTCTTTTTTGTGATGTTAAAAGAGAGGATTAAAGGACCTACAAAACCAACAGAAGGGTGAGAAAAAGATTAGTAAAGCTTATGCATAAAAAAGCGATGCATAAGGCATTATGTTTAAAGTACTATGTATAAGCTTAAAGTACTATGCCTTAAGCATAAAGCTTAAAGCATAAAGCATAAATCTTATGTATAAAGCATAAAGCTCATGCATAAAGTATAAAGATTAAGCATAAAGCCTTAAGCATAAAGCATAAAGCTTATGCATAAGGCTTATGCATAAGGCTTATGCATAAAGCTATGCATAGGGTCTTATGCATAGCTTTACATGAAGATAGAAAAGAAAAGCCAAATGATGCTGAAGAATCTTGCATTTCCTACTATGTAATGTGCTCCATATAGTGACTTTCACATGGTCAGGAAGTAGGTCATACTTTTTTTGCAATTTCCGCTTTTCTGAAGTTGTTTGTGACAACAAGCTGAGATCATCAAACATTACATCTTCAATAAGAATTCCACTATCATCTTTCAATGCACAGAAAGCTTGCATTTTCTCTTCATAATCATCTGTCAATGCACAGAAAGCTTGCATTTTCTCTTCATAATCATCCTTAAAGTGATCAATCACTGAACTCACTTCAAATTTGACATTGAAAGATCCCCTATAGCAATCAAATAACTTTTCTACACCTGCAAGGTGTAGGAAGTCAAAGAGTCTCTCTGTTGGGTATTTCCTTTGTCTCAGGATCACCTTCATCACCTGAAGCCCTCTCTTTTACAATTAACAACCTTGAAATGGTATAGCTTTAGGAGCACACAATAGAAGCTATCAGTAGTAGAAGCTAAGGGTTGTATAACCAACAAGAAATTTTGAGGCTTGGGGGTAGCTAGAGAGGAAGTTGGGTTATCCAACAAGAAATTTTGATGTGTGTAGCATAGGTTATAGGTTAGAAAGACAACGTGATACGAGCAATCCACTTTGGTCAGATTGATCTATTCGCATTGTGTTTCCACTAGGGGGCAATCTTCTATGGTGGGACAATATCAGGGGGCTGGGCAACTCACAGGGATGAGGGGCAGCATAGGGGGGCTGGGGGAGCTCGGTGGAAAAAGAAAAATTAGGGGCAAAAAATAAGTTAGAAAGACAACGCGAAGGTAGAAATCCAGTGTCAGGAGATCGATGTTATCGCATTGTCTTTCCTAGGTTGGTAGATGGGGCAATCTCACAAAAATGGGGCAGCTCAAGGGCCTGAGGGGTAGATGAGTGTGCTAGGGTAGCTTAGGGGGGCTAGCAAAGGGAAAGGGAAGCTTAGTGGACTACAGGGAAACTCAGTGGCATAGAGAAACTCAGGGGGTCCAACGCAAGGGAAAGAGAAGCTACGGGCAGCTCAAACGTATAGCGTGCTCAGGCGGCTCGGAGGTAATTTTTTTAAAATTAACAAGATATTTATAGGTGTGTGATACCACGTGGCAATGGTATGCACGCCACATGGCCACGCCGCTCATCCACATGTGCAAAGCCACATGTCGACATACGGGTCACACGTGTAAAGCCACATGTTAACGTATGGTCACACGTGTGCATTAACACTTGCACATGTGGATACACATGTACCCGTACAATTCAATTTCATGTACACCACATGGCATAATAGAGGTTGTCTATAAATATATTGGCTGAGATTTTAATTTTTTGACGATACGTGCATTCATAGGTGCCCTTTACCCTAGCTTCTCCTCTTGGTCTTCACCCACACCCACTATGCATCCTTACCCTAGCTCCAGTGGTGTTCATACTAGCAACAGTATCGCATATTTATCCTAGCCCCAGTGGTGTCGAACTAAGCTTGTCCCATTGGGATAACGATGCGATAATCATAGACCAGAGTCATCAGAATTCAATATACGCACCGTTTTTCCACAACGTCAGAGGTGTGCTTGTTCTAATCAAATTCTCAAGTTTCATATCTATAATTTATATAATTGCTTATTGTAATCAAATTCTCAAGTTTTGTGTCTGTGATTTACATAATTTACAAAGAAATCAAGGCCTCTAGGCCTATTTTTACACATGAAGGTTCAATCAAGATCTAGTGGCATTCCAACAAGCTTCCCATCAGATTGTTCTTAACCATTATAATAGGGTTACTCAAGCTTTTAAAAATTTGGATGAAGAGCTGCTTTGCAAAGAAGGAAGAAACCCCATAAAATTCATACTAATCATTGCAATAGGGTAACTCAACCTCACATGAGTAGGGTAAGGTTTCAAATCTGGCCAAGTTTGCAAGGGAGGGATAGAAACAGCACAACTATCTCTAGCACATATATGACTAATGCCAACCAGTATCCCACCAACGCGGTAGGAAAGATGATGCGAATATGAAGATCCGATAGCACCATATTTCCATTGTTTTTTATGCCTCCCACACCACTCTCTATGTAATGAAATTGCCTTTGCAATGCTTCTTCCTCCCACCAATCCACACCTATTTCTGCACATGAAGAACCAATCAGAGAAATAGGAGCCACATGTTACTACTATGGTGGAAAAGTAGGACATTTAGCTAGATATTGGCTTCCCAAGAGGCTTTCCCAAAGAAAGACACCTCAGTGTTGTAACTCAAACTCTAGTGTTTATATTTTCAAATATAACCATCTTCGGAGGGGAGGGGAGGGTAGGATTTGCAATAACCAGAGCAATAATGCTTGAGGAAAGATGTCATGATTACGACGATCTGGTAACATGTGATATGGTATATCGTGCCATCTTTCCACCTCCCACCAACCCACATTACTCTCTATCTAGTCAAATTGGACAATGCTTGTTTCTCACAACATCCCACACATGTTTCTAGCCATTTGAATTGGACAATGCTTGTTTCTCACAACAGCCCACACATGTTTCTAGCCATTTGAATTGCTTGTACAATTTTTTTTATTCCACCAGCCCGTCTCTATAAATTGCATGTACATATGAATGCTTGAAGATATAGTATATACATATCATGTTTTACCATATATGAATCCAAAATGAAACAAGTTCTTATATGAGGTCATATTTGATTCTGTGTTTGATTGACAAGTTTAGCTTAGATGGCTAGAACAAAGAAAACAACAAGGAGGGTTGGACCAAGTCTAGGGTTGGCAGATAAAGCAACAAAATGAAAGCGCATTGTCAAAGAAAATTTTGAAAAAGAGAATCAATCAGCATGTGAATGCCCTGAAAGATATAAGGAAAGCCCAGAAACATGTAGAGTTACTCATACCAAATATTACCTTCATGAGAGTTGTGAGACAGATTTATTATGAATGGAATCTTGGGATAAGATGGGCTTGCAAAGTAATATGTGCCCTTCAAGAGATTGCAGAAGATTTCATTATAGATAGTTACATTTGTTATGCCCATGCGCATAGGGTCACTCTTATGGACAAATACATGTACACATGCATGCTAATAAGATACATATTTGAGAATTTATTGCATCCTATGCCAATGAGTGACCCCATGGCATTCAATATTTTGAATGTCCCACCATTTAGAAAACCTAAGGATGTAGGTATTAAGATTGAGAATGTTTCTCATGATAGGGATACTAGGACTGCAGATCAAATAAATACTGAGAAAAGGGCAAAGAACAGATGGCTGTTGAGGAAGAAAGGAGGGTTGATGAAGAAATAATAATGGGAGATGAGTTGATAGACCTTGAAGAGAAGAATCTACAAGATTTAAAGAATGTGCCTAGACAACTTGTTCATGTGAAAGATTTTGTTGATGGTGCAGAGTATCTTGATATAGAACCTTCAGACATGTATATACTGTCAGAGAGAAATTGAGAAATAAATGATGTTGTGATCTTGATATCTCTCAAGTATGTAAGCTATCTTTTTTGAAAATTTATTATACTGATTTGTTTTTTCAAGATAACTACCTAATTTATCCTCTTATTTGTTTTTTATAGGCTTCTTTTGTCCACCCTACCCCCAGAGGCCTATTTTGCTATTTTTTACTAAACCCCATCGTCTTTGTTTATGTAACAGAAACAAGCGCCAATTTTGCAAGGCTGGAAGAATAGTTGAGGGGATGTGACATTGAAAAGGTGAAACATGTAATTGTACCTTATATAATGAAAAGTAATTGTTTTATTTTAAATATGTTTTACTTTATTTTATGTCTTTTTATACATCTCTATCAATTGTTTTTTCTTTTGTCTATTTTTTAAGAGCCATTGGAGTGTAATTAAAATTGATATCAAGAAAAGAAAGACATATTTTTGGAATTCCATGCTTGGTATGCATGGAGAAGCCAAATTGTAAGTTTTTAATTTTAGTAGAGATTGTGTTTAAGATTCAATGTGTATTAGATTGAATGATTTATGTGGTTTTTTATTTTGGAGGGCGGCATCTAAATGCATAATAAGCACATTAGGAACACTCCATCCTCCACTTTTCGAAAATACAACTCCACATCAGTTTTTCATTTTGCCTATAAGTTATAATAACATAAATGATAACTTTTAAGTTTGTAATAAAGCTTTAGTTAGAATTCTAAACAAGGACTATCATTGCTACATTAGCTTCTATTACAAAGTGATGATGGAAGCTAATGTGGATGGAGAGTGGTCGCAAACACACAGAGATATTTGTAATCAAAACTTCGAGTAGACATATCAAACAGAATAGCTGTGAGTATTTTCGATAGACACATAAAAAAGAGTTGTAAAAAATTCAAATATTTTCCTTAAACTTTTATATCCTAATATATACTAAGGTTTTGGTCATGATTTTTTGTAATTCCCAACTTCATGTTATACAAACACATACATTTGGTGGGCGAGAGCAAAGGCAATCAGATTAATGCTCGACATTCATGTGAATATTCCCGTGCAGATCTAGATTCACCACCATTACCACCATTAATCCCATATATGATCGCGAAGAAGCCATCTAAAAGGAAAGAACCTATGATGTCTCCATTGAAATTCGGGAAGAAGAAAATGATAGACGCAACAGAGCAGGGAAAGGCTTCTCGAAAACAAAAACAATCTAAGGAAAAAGAGGCCAAGTCAAAGAGAACATCCAAGCCAACCAAGGAAGGCAAAGCCGCCACCAAGGCTTGTATCGGCACTCACACTCCAAAGTAGATAGTTTTATGTTCTCATACATTTTAAACAACCAAGTTGTATAGATACTACCATTGTAATAAATATATTGTTTTTCATTTTACATTGCTTATCTTATCTTAATAATGTCAAATAACTATTTTACAAAATCAATCGACAACAAGACAAGATAGATGGGTGCAAGATTATATTGTCTTTAAGACAACTTCAGGATTACATGGGGAAAACATTTCATGTAACTAAAAGTATTTTCAGACCTTCTTCCCACCATAATAACATTTACCTTAAATTTATAGTCTAATGGTATGGCATCTAATAGAAATTCCAAGGACGTACACATATCCCTCAATGTCCATTTTGTATTTATAATAAGGACGACTCTATTGTCATCATCACTCAAGTTGACTATTAGGTCCTACTACACAAATTTTTCCTTTGAATCCAATGGCATCCAAGTCCATGTACTCTTTTTCTATTGTCTATACTCTAAGCCAATGTACAAGGTTTGTCAAGAGATGTTGTATGCCATCACCACAGATTCAATGCAAGCATTACATTTTATACTCTCAGTCAACACTCAAGGGAATGTCCCTTTCTCATTAGAGAAATTCACTTGTATACTAGGGACTTATACATTTGGGCGTCTACACTGAATAACTAATTAGGTGCCCACTTATTGTCTAACCTTATGTAGGCTAGTCTAAGCACACATTGGGTAGGCGGTAGCTCTTTCACTTGGTTCGGTCATCCCTTGAGTACATTGGATGCCCACTTATTGTCTAAGCTAGTCTAAGCACACATTGGTGGATGCTGGCTCTTTCACTCGGCTCGGTCATTCCTTGAGTACATCACTAAGCATAATTATGCAGGAAATACAATGACTCTATAATGATTGGAACAAGTTATTAATTCCATATAAGTGAGGGTGGACAAGGATGTTTTAGGTGGTCGGTATTATGTGTGTAAATCCTTTCGTGACTCTTCGCTACTTAAGCATGCTTTTGGCTCTAGATGGCTCATAGTGACTTGTATGCACATCCTTTAGTGACTCTACACTCCTTGTGTGTGCGTTTGGCTCGTTGTAGATGGCTCATCTCCACTTGTGACCAATGCACAATTCTATTAAGCTTGTGGTAGATGCAGGTCTATGCATATCGATGGTCAATGTTAACTCTCTCTCTCTCTCTCACACACACACACACACACACACACACACACACACACATGCACACATACACATGCACATGCACACACACACACACACATGCACACATACACAGACATGCACATGCACATGCACACATATACACATTTTGTTTATTAAGGCATGACTGCATAAGTCCTCTCTCTCTCACACACGCATGCATGCATGCACATACACACACATATATGCACTGCATGCACATACATAAGTCCTTATGGGCTTAATGCTCAATGCCTTGTCACCTCAAAATTGGGTTTTGTAGATTACAAACACGCTCGGATGGTATTGCAACTTGGAAACTCCATTCATAGTCATTCATAGATTTTATAGGTTTTAAGCACTATTATAACTAAAATATCTTAAAATGTGCAAGTTCTGATGACCTTCTACTTTAAATTTTGATTATTTTTTTTTACTTGACACTAAACCTCGATTTTTCGTGAACAACACGTCAATACATGAAAGTTCGAAGACGATGGTGTCTAGACTTCCACACGACTATAAATATAAGGAGGAGAGTTTGTTTAGTCTTTTTTCAAGGGGAGCTTCGTGGCAACACCATCTCAGTGCCCTGCACGCGAGGTATGCTGCGCAGAATATAATCCAGTCTGTTGCGTCACGACCCCTTCGCTTAGCCCACAGCAGACCGGTCAAGCCACGCCTGACTCGTGTGTATAAAATGTGTGCCCCGATGCATGACAAGCAGACTAGCCCTGCACAATCAATTCTGACTCTGAGCTTTTCGACTCAACCCTGCCTACGTAGACGCTGCAATTGCAAGCTGTAACCTAGTCGCTTCGGTTAATTTCCAAGTGCATTATATATACGCTACAGTTCCGTTTGTTCGAGAATTAGGAAAGATGTGGCGCGTGGCTAGGGCGTCCGAGTACCTGGTTATCACGGGCTTCCGCATTCCGGATGTGAAGCTGGCCAAGAAGGCTTGGGTTCTGCCCGGCCAGCGCTGCAGCGTCTTCGACATCACCCCCGTCAACTACACCTTCGACGTGCAGGCCATGAGCGCCGAGAAGCTGCCCTTCCGGCTGCCCGCCGTCTTTACCATCGGTCCCTCCTCTCAGGAACCCGACGCCCTCCGCAAGTACGCCAAGCTGGTGGCTCCGCTGCAGAACGACGACACGTTTTCCACCCGCCTACACGAGCTAGTGCAGGGCATCATCGAGGGGGAGACGCGTGTCCTTGCGGCCGGCATGACCATGGACGAGATCTTCAAAGGCACCAAGGACTTCAAGCGCGAGGTGTTTGCGAAGGTTCAGTTGGAGCTCAACGAGTTCGGCCTGCACATCTACAACGCCAACGTAAAGCAGCTGGTGGACGTCAAAGGGCACGAGTATTTCTCGTACCTCGGCCAAAAGACGCAACAGGAGGCAGCCAACCAGGCCAAGGTGGAGGTGGCGGAGGCGCAGTATAAAGGCGATGTGGGAGCTAAGGAAAGGGAAGGCCTCACTCTACAAAACGCTGCCAGAGTGGAGGCCGAGACCAGAATCTACGCCAAGCAGCAGGCAGCGTTGGCCAGGCAGCAAGAGCTCAAGGTGGACGCGCAGACGAAGATATTCCAAAACTCTAAAGAAGCGGAGATAGCCGAGGCAGACGCCGCTCTGGCCACCAAGTCGGCCATGTGGGCACAGCAAGCAGAGGTGGCAAAACTCGAGGCGGATAATTACGCCGCCATCCGAGAGGCGGAGCTACAGAAGGAGGTGGAGCTGCGACGTGTGGAGGCCGAGACCGAGCGGCTCCGTGCGGCCCACCTCGCATCAGCTGTCGTGACTTGCGAGGCTGCAATGCAGTCTGCAAACGCTGCCCTCTACGAGAAACAGCGTGCCGCAGATGCAAATGCTTACGAGCAACAGTGCGCCGCTAAATCTCGTCAGCTCGCTGCCGACGCCGCCCTCTACGCCAGTATGAGGGAGGCCGATGCCAAGCTCTACACTTGTAAGCAAGAAGCGTCGGGGCTCGTGGCCATGGCAAACGCTCAGGCGGCCTATGTGCGCACCATGCTCGACACCTTCCACGGTGATGCTGCTGCTCTTCACGACTATCTGCTCCTCGACCGTGGTGTGTACCAAGAGATGGGCCGCATCAATGCCGATGCCATCCAAGGGCTCGCCCCCAAAATCTCCATCTGGTCCACTACTAGTGATACAAGCTCATCAAGTGATTCTGCCATGCACGCGATGTCCAACGTCTTCAAAACAATCCCACCACTCTTCACCACCATTCGTGACCAGACCGGTGTCTCTCCACTTCCTTGGCTTGCTTCCCTCCCTCCACCATCAAGTGACTCCTCCCAAAAACAAAACATGATATTGTAACGCATACAAACGATCAATTTTTGGTCGTAAGTGTAAATCCCTACTAGCTAGTAGTGCATGCCCAAGGGATTTGAATTTCTCTTCATCAACTTTCACTCCGCCCCATTATTATGTGCGAGGACACTTACAGTTGTGGGGCAAATTCAAGGAACCTTCATTAGGTTAGAGTAAATATTTAAATTCTGGTAGCTTTGACAGCAAAAACATTGTGAAGCTTGATTAAACATAACAAGGAGGGTAAATGTGCAACATTCACTATCTCTTGAACTCATATATCTTTACAAATTTCCTCCATTAGGAGCCATACAGCTACTACTTCTCGGGATTTTGAAAGTTTCACCGACCTCACGCTCGCTCTCTCACTCTCTCTTCTTCTTCTTTTTTCTGTCTTCTTGTTTGTCTTTTTTTTGTCGTTCTTTTGTATTTTTCTTGAAGACATATCCCTTCTTCATCTCCTTCTTTGGGCAATTTCAAATCCACATCAACTTTCTATGGATTGTTTTAAGTAGAGCAATGTTATTTGCATCACTATCCCTAGCAGCTAAGGTTCTACAAAGAAGTAGTTATTGCAAGCCATAGCTAAGATTCTACAAAGAAGTAGTTATTGTAGGCCATTATTACCCAGCAAATCCATGTACTTTTTAGTTGCAAAATATTAAGTTTGGTTCTATGAAGCACATTAGAAGAGCTTCGTGGGTGCTTGTGGCATAATACCAAGGCTTTTTGGCAAGCCTATTTTGAGAGGTCGTCAATATTGGGCCTTGATAAAAGTACCCTTGACCATTTTGAAATTCATTAGACTATTACATCCTTGTAGTGAATAAGCTATGGTTATGGTTATTACTTAATAAGTTAGGTAAGGTGTGAGATATTGGGTAATTTAGCTAAAAATTTCATAAAAATAGGATTGATATTAGCATCTTATCCTATATTCGTGATTGGTTGTGAATCTAAGTTACTATAGAGTCATAATTGTGTGAGCTTGGATCTTGTCCAAATCTATATATGGTAGACTTATATATGATAGATGTTGAAACCCTTTCAAGTTTATGGGATTGGAATGGACCAATCCGTCAGGTATCCATCCTTATGCTCTTGTGTATGTGCACGTCTTTATGAGAGTAGACAAGCCTATGCTTGGATTGGTGACTTAGCAAACTAATTCCCTTGTGTATGTGTGCACATGTCATGGTATTCATAATCCAAGTTAATCCTAGATGGCTACAAGAGGTTATTATAGTTAGCATTAGAGTGCATCAACGTGTATTAATGAAGATTGAATAAAGATTTTCTATGATTATTCATTTTGTTAAAGTCATTAAGACTCTTGAGTAGAGGTAAATGATCAAGCCCTCTCTAAGAGCAACAAGATGAGATGGCAAGAGGTTTTGAATTTGAGATCTACGTGTGGTTTAGGGTTTAGTGTTTAGATTCAGAAAGAGTGATTTTGTGTACCATGAAACCCATGTCACTACAAGGGATCGGGCTCATACCCGCGCTCCTAGCCGCTAAAAATGACTTGTGAAAAAAAGTAGCGGACTCGTGTATCAGCGCGTGTATAATCGCAGTCAGAGACATGCGTGTAAAAGCGCGTGTACAATCGCGATGTGTGGTTGGGACAAAGGATCAAGTGTATGTGTAATCGATGTCAAGGATGCATTGTACGAGCATTTCGAATTACCTTGAATCACATCTCCATGTATGGAGAATGGAATCAAACAGGTTTAGAGGTGAGTAGATGTAAATTGATAGTATTCAAATGACTCATGGTATCCAAATTAAATTAATGGAGTTGTAATATATATACTCTAATTGAAGCAGGATGCAGTACCACACCCTAACATGGTGCCCTACACGTGGCGAGAGCACGCAAAGCGTCGATGAGATGATGCTGGAGCTTTGGGATCTATTGTCAGAGATGAGTGGGAAAGGGATGACAATAGCCCTGCACCCCACGAAGTTGTGGAAGAGGAAGTGTTTAATGATATGGTGCGAAATCTTTTTAAGGATGATCCCAAAGGTATGGACGACGATGATATGGAACAAGAGCATCTTTAAAAGGCTTCATCGACACCGGTTTATGAAGGGTGCACATTCTCTATTTTACGTGCTTCACTTGAACTACTCAATATACAAACAGTTTATGGATGGAGCAATGCAAGTCTTGACGCATTATTGAAGTAAGCATTCTAACTTGCAAATTTGAATTAGTAGTTTAAGATTTAGGGTTTAGGACTAATTGATGATATTGGATGCAGGCTATTATCAAACATGCTTCCAAAGGGAAATAGACTACCCACCTCAAGAGACATAGCGAGGCGCTATGTGACATCTCTTGGAGGATTGGATTATGATCGCATACATGCATGCGTCAATGATTGCATTCTCTTTCGTGGGACGCATAAGGAGGCTCGACATTGTCCCACTTGTGGTGAAGCAAGGTATAGAACAGATGTGAAGAGTTTTGATGTACCTCGTAAAGTCTTGCGATACTTTCCTATAATTCCTCGTATCAAACACATGTTCAAGTGCAAATCCATAACAGAGCTCATGTCATGGCATTCCTCGCATCGATCGGATGATGGCATGTGGAGAATCCGCAGACACTCATGCTTGGAAGCATATTGAAGATGAGTGGCCCAGCTTTAAAACAGAGCCCAGAAACTTGAGACTTGGCCTAGGTATGGATGGAGTGAATCCATTTGGTTTCAAAAGCACTGCATACAGCGTGTGGCCAGTTGTGTTGGTGAATTACAACCTTCCACCATCAATGGCGATCAAGAAGGGACATCTTATGTTATCCCTTCTAATTCCAGGGAAACATAAAGTCAAGCATATGGATGTTTATCTCGAACCGTTGATTGATGAGTTGGAGGAACTATGGAGAGGTGTTGCGGTGGTGGACATTAGTAGGCCTCTCTCCTCTCGATACTTCGACTTGAAAGCAGTGTTGATGTGGACAATGCATGACTTTCCAGGATACAGCGATTGTTCTGGTAAGAATTCTAATTACCTCCCTACTCTAATACTATTGGCTATATTAATTATAAATATGGACTTTATTATTCTAACTTTTATTTATATTTTAACAGGTTTGAAAACATCGGGTAAACATGCATGTCCTGTTTGTGGCCCTTCGTTAGTACATGAGTATGCTGACGGTTTGTGTAAGATCATATTCGATAATCATCATCGATTTCTCCCCTCAAATCATCCTAAATATGTTGCTAGTAAGAGTAACATTCCTCCACAAACACTTCGTGCAAAAGATTGAAAGCATATTTGGGAGTCTACAAATATTCTTCCTCCAGATGGCATGAATAGGTATAGTAATGTTTTTCAATCTTGTTTTGTGTAGTCTCTAATTGGATTAAAGGTCACATAGAGCAATCCCTTGTGTAGGTACTCCATTTTTTTCGGCTACCATATTGGACCCATCTTAAGATCAACCATCTTCTTGATCCCATGCACATCTTCAAGAATGTGGGATCTGGTATTTGGGAACATATTATTGGTAAACGAGACAATGTTAGCGTACGGGAGGAGTTGCGGGTCGCAAGACCTATGCGTCAAGCTTGGCCACCACGAGAGGAGGGTGGGCACGTTCGTCTTCTGCCTGCACCATGGATTATATCAAAGAAAGAGGAGAAGCAGGTAAAGCAGGCCATCACCACTTTGCATACTCCCACTGGATACATGAGATCATTGAAGGGAGTCTTTACAACCACTAAGAAAAGAGGCGTTGAGCAACTATATGGGTTGAAGTCCCACGATTGGCACAAGATGCTCCAAGTAAGTGTTTTCCAAGTCTTGTACGTTGAAATTAAATTTTGTAATGCCATAAACCATACATACATGTGCTCTTATGTGCGCGGTTCATACTAGCATCGACCATTGTGCAAATAAGAGTTTGAAAAAATGTATTTATAAGATGGGCGAGCTTGTGAGGTATGTAAAACCCATGTCAAATCACCCTTCATTATACCTTGCAAAATGAACGTGCATGAGGTATAACGTAGTATTTATTTATTTTTCAGATATGTTAGTTCCAAAGCAATTGATCCAGCCACGTTGGATGATGCGCGTGTTATGGCAGTGGAGGTGGTTTGTTTGGTAGAGGAGACTTTTCCGCGAACTATTCTCACAAGTCAACTACATCTCATTGTGCATTTAGTGGACGAAATTGCTTTACGTGGCACTGTGCATGCACGTTGGATGTTCTTCCTAGAGCGCTTCATGAAGACCTTAAAAGACTTTGTGAGGCAAAGTGCAAGGCCTAAAGGAAGCATGGCCGAGGGTTGGTTGATACAAGAGTCTCTTGTATATATTTCAGAATTTCTTGGTCAGGTGGACAGCTCTTTGCCACGACTATGGAGCAATGAAGAGGACTTGAGGATGACCTCTATTGTGCCTCAAGGAAAAGGACAGAGCAAAGTAATTGACAGAACATTGATTGATGATCTCAATTTCACTTGCATCCTTAATAGTGATGTGATGAGCAGATGGGTTACAAGATATGAGGATGCAAAGACAAAAAGGCAAGCAGAAAGAGCTCTCTTTCGGAGGTAACATGGCTCTCGTAAGGCGTACCCTAAGCATCTAGCAACACTTCTAAATGATATCCATGTTGATTGGTTGCATGAGGAAATGGAGAGAGCAGAGAGCGACGAGGGGCTGCATATCACAGCGGAAGAATGGGAGTATGCACGAGGATGCATGTTAAAGGTACATAGAACTAATGTTTTGCATTAGTTGTAAGTGATTTGCTTTTAATATTTATTCACATTGCTTACACAAATATTGCTTCTATTTTGGTCCAGTGCACTATGTTCAATGCTATATGGTGTGAAGGCAAGTATTTTCGAACACAAAGAATTGATGAAAAGAGGAATACACAAGATTGCGGTGTCATTAGTAGCTTTGAGGGAGCTAATGGAAAAATGGATGATTATTGTGGCACAATCCAAGACATATTTAGGCTTGACTTTCGTCGCTTCTTTGTGTATGTTTTGGATGTCAAATGGCAAATGAACGTGGTGGAAAAAGGGCGTAATTCAATGATAAAACGCCATGCAAGTGGCTATGTAACTATTGACTCTACAAAGTTTTGGCAAACAAAGAAAGATAGGCTCGTATTGCCACAACAATGTGAGCAGGTATGCATTTTTTTACTAATGTGTTTCATGTACATATATATCTAAGCTCGCGTACCCCTTGACTTTTGATATGCTAATTAATTACTGCAGTATGTGTATTTGAGTAGGTTATCTATCTACCAATGGTGCATGACATTAAATGGTGGTACGTCATCCCTATTGCACCACGTTCCAAAGTGATGTATAATACATTCACTGATATGGAGCATATGGAGGATGTAACAAGCCGCAATGAAGATGATGTCGAACATGCCAATGAAGATGTTGTGATCGATGATCAAGAAATAAGAGATGATCATGATAATGAGGATGAGCGTGTCATTTCTCATGATCATGAGAATGACCCTACCATTGAGGATGATGGTGATGTTGATGAGGATGATCAGGACATCGATACCATTATCAATGGACAGAATATCGATAGTGGAATAAATTTAATCGTAGCCTTACAAATTGATCAAATGGATATTGATGTTGATCGTTTGGCAAGGATGGATCTTATTGAAGATGAGATCGAACCCTAACCAATCCATCATTGTATCGTTCTAAATTGATGACATTTCTATTGTATGTGTTGTCTTTTAATTATCATCTCATGATTTATTTTTGAATATATTTCATTGTTGTAAATGCATGTAGTGGGATTCACTACAAGGGATCGGGCTCATATCCGTGCTCCTAGCCGCTAAAAATGACTTGTGAAAAAAAGTAGCGGGCGCGTGTATCAGCGCGTGTATCATTGCGGCCAGAGACATGCGTGTAAAAGCGCGTGTATAGGCCTGCTCAGACGCGCTCATACACGGGGTATACATGCGTTCTGTCAGTTCAGATGCATTTAGACGCGTTTATACAAGCGTCTATACACGCGTTTTGTTACTTTAGATGCGCTTATACACGCGTATTTCTCAGATTTGACGCGTTTATACACGCGTGTTTTATAGATTTTCCGCGTATATACACGCGACTTTTAGCAATTCTGACGCGTTTATACACGCGAACAGAGAGCAAAAAAAAAAAATCCAGAGAGTGCTATTTGGTGCCTGAATGCTGTTCCAGCATTCCAGCACCCAATAACACTCTCTGGATTTTTTTTTTGGTGCATTAGACCATCCACGAAGAACATATCCACGAGGAAGATTAAGACAAGAACGGCCCATCATCATACGCGAGTTTTTTAAGGTGAGATCTTTTATTACTTAAGATCTCCCTTATTCGCGTCCTTCCCCATACATCCGACAATGTAGCATGTGGGGGATTGGGGTACCGACTATGTACAACCTCTATCACCTCCCCAACTAATCGGCTATTTTGATCTTTAAATTTAATAAAATAATTTCTATACAAGTTTGATACTACCCCACGCATGTACTCCATTACCTCCCTCCCCCTCGCATCCATCACTATCCCGCCCCCTATCCGTCACATCATAGCAGATCACTCCCTATGTCTCCTCGATGGACGTGGAAGAGGAGAAGCTGCATGCCGTCTCATCGGACTCGTAGGCATAGACGGCACTGGAGTGCCCTGGATACTCGCGGTAGGGGTATAGACACCAGGCATGGAAGGAGGGAGATGGGCATACATGTACTCTGTAAGCTCAACTGGACCAAGATGGCGCCCAAAATGATTTAGCATCTCCATCAGCCAATTGCTGTACGCAAATGGATCGGATGAAGAACCTGGAATATCCATAAAGAATCTGTAAAAATAATCCTCATGTACATCATGGGCTGTCTCTTGACTCACACAAATATCATCATTCAAGTCACCTATTAGCCTGCAAACCATAGAAACAAGAAATGCAGTCTCGTGTATACACCCGTCCAGAAACGCGTGTATACACCCGTCAAAAAACGCGTGTATACACCTGTCCAAAAACGCGTGTATATCCGCGTGAACACTCTGTGCAGACAGGATACACACGTTTATACACACGTTTCTACATGCGACCTGCGTAAAGAAAATTTGAATTAAAGCAACCGACCTCCGACAATGTGTCCTTATAAAGGCCCACTGTCGCCCCTGTCAGAATCGTTCACCCAAAATCGTGTGCACAGAAGCAAAAGGACGGAGACAAACCCAAAAAGCAAAGAGAAAATAGCATAAACAAATCTGAGGAAGGAGACAAGGCAAAGGACAAACTGACTCACCTCTGAAAAAGTGAGTCTTCTTTCTTGGTCGGTTTCCTCCCGTGTGTGCTCCTTCTCTACTCCCTCCTTGCACTTAGGTTTCGTTTCTGTTGGAAGAGGCGAAAACAAAAAAGAACAAATATGTTAGTTCAAAATCTTTATTTGGGAAAGGTGGGCTATTTTTAGTTTAAACTGATCGTCGCGTTTATAAACGTGTGTATGTTCGCGTGTATGATAATTTAGCTGCGTTTATACACGCATTTTGTAGGAATTACCCGCGTTAATACACGCGATTTTTAGAAAAAAGCCGCGTCAATACACGCAATTTTTAGGAAATAGCCGCGTTAATACACGCGATTTTTATACTTTCATTAATAACATATTATGATTTTGTGTTTTCTGGTTTGTACATAGGATGTCATCAACCTCCTCAAGCAGTTCTGGGGAAGATGAGACAATGCGTCATCGTAATCGCAATGTGTGGTTGGGACAACGGATCAAATGTATGTGTAATCGATGTCAAGGATGCATTGTACGAGCACGTCGAATTACCTTGAATCACATCTCCATGTATGGAGAATGGAATCAAACAGGTTTAGAGGTGAGTAGATGTAAATTGATGGTATTCAAATGACTCATGGTATCCAAATTAAATTAATAGAGTTGTATTATATAAACTCTAATTGAAGCAGGATGCAGTACCTCACCCTAACATGGTGCCCTACGCGCGACGAGAGCACGCAAAGCGTCGATGAGATGATGCTGGAGCTTCGGGATCTATTGTCAGAGATGAGTGGGAAAGGGATGACAATAGCCCTGCACCCCAACGAAGTTGTGGAAGAGGAAGTGTTTGATGATATGGTGCGGAATCTTTTTAAGGATGATCCCAAAGGTATGGACGACGATGATATGGAACAAGAGCATCTTTACAAGGCTTCATCGACACCGGTTTTTGAAGGATGCACATTCTCTATTTTACGTGCTTCACTTGAACTACTCAACATACAAACAGTTTATGGATGGAGCAATGCAAGTCTTGACACATTATTGAAGTAAGCATTCTAACTTACAAATTTGAATTAGTGGTTTAAGGTTTAGGATTTAAGACTAATTATAATTGATGATATTGGATGCAGGCTATTATCAAACATGCTTCCAAAGGGAAATAGACTACCTACCTCAAGAGACATAGCGAGGTGCTATGTGACATCTCTTGGAGAATTGGATTATGACCGCATACATGCATGCGTCAATGATTGCATTCTCTTTCGTGGGACGCATAAGGAGGCTCGACATTGTCCCACTTGTGGTGAAGCAAGGTATAGAACAGATATGAAGAGTTTTGATGTACCTCGTAAAGTCTTGCGACACTTTCCTATAATTCCTCGCGTCAAACACATGTTCAAGTGCAAATCCATAGCAGAGCTCATGTCATGGCATTCCTCGCATCGATCGGATGATGGCATGTGGAGAATTCCCGCAGACACTCCTGCTTGAAAGCATATTGAAGATGAGTGGCCCAACTTTAAAACAGAGCCCAGAAACTTGAGACTTGGCCTAGGTATGGATGGAGTGAATCCATTTGGTTTCAAAAGCACCGCATACAGTGTGTGGCCAGTTGTGTTGGTGAATTACAACCTTCCACCATCTTATGTTATCCCTTCTAATTCCAGGGAAGCATAAAGTCAAGCATATGGATGTTTATCTTGAACCGTTGATTGATGAGTTGGAGGAACTATGGAGAGGTGTAGACATTAGTAGGCCTCCCTCCTCTCGACACTTCGACTTAAAAGCAGTGTTGATGTGGACAATGCATGACTTTTCAGGATACAGCGATTGTTCTGGTAAGAATTCTAATTACCTCCCTACTCTAATACTATTGGCTATATATATTAATTATAAATATTGACTTTATTATTCGAACTCTTATTTATATTTTAACAGGTTTGAAAACATCGGGTAAACATGCATGTCCTGTTTGTGGCCCTTCGTTAGTACATGAGTATGCTGACGGTTTGTGTAAGACCATATTTGATAATCATCATCGATTTCTCCCCTCAGATCATCCTAAATATGTTGCTAGTAAGCGTAACATTCCTCCACAAACACTTCGTGCAAAAGATTGGAAGCGTATTTGGGAGTCTACAAATATTCTTCCTCCAGATGGCATGAACAGGTATAGTAATGTTTTTGCAATCTTGTTTTGTGTAGTCTCTAATTGGATTAAAGGTCACATAGAGCAATCCCTTGTGTAGGTACTCCATTTTTTTCGGCTACCATATTGGACCCATCTTAAGATCAACCATCTTCTTGATCCCATGCACATCTTCAAGAATGTGGGATCTGATATTTGGGAACATATTATTGGTAAACAAGACAATGTTACCGTACGTGAGGACTTGCGGGTCGCATGACGTATGCGTCAAGCTTGGCCACGAGAGGTGGGTTGGCACGTTCGTCTTCCGCCTGCACCATGGATTATATCAAAGAAAGAGGAGAAGCAGGTAAGGCAGGCCATCACCACTTTGCGTACTCCCACTGGATGCATGAGATCATTGAAGGGGAGCCTTTACAACCACTAAGAAAAGAGGCGTTGAGCAACTATATGGGTTGAAGTCCCACGATTGGCACAAGATGCTTCAAGTAAGTATTTTCCAAGTCTTGTACGTTGAAATTAAATTTTGTAATGCCATAAACCATACATACATGTGCTCTTATGTGCGCAGTTCATACTACCTACTAGCATCGACCATTATGCAAATAAGAGTTTGAAAAAATGTATTTATAAGATGGGCGAGCTTGTGAGGTATGTAAAACCCATGTCAGATCACCCTTCATTATACCTTGCAAAATGAACGTGCATGAGGTATAACGTACTATTTATTTATTTTTCAGATATGTTAGTTCCAAAGCAATTGATCCAGCCACGTTGGATGATGCGCGTGTTATGGCAGTGGAGGTGGTTTGTTTGGTAGAGGAGACTTTTCCGCGAACCATTCTCACAAGTCAACTACATCTCATTGTGCATTTAGTGGACGAAATCGCTTTATGTGGTACGGTGCATGCACGTTGGATGTTCTTCCTAGAGCGCTTCATGAAGACCTTAAAAGACTTTGTGAGGCAAAGTGCAAGGCCTGAAGGAAGCATGGCCGAGGGTTGGTTGATACAAGAGTCTCTTGTATATATTTCAGAATTTCTTGGTCAGGTGGACAGCTCTTTGCCACGACTATGGAGCAATGAAGAGGACTTGAGGATGACCTCTATTGTGCCTCAAGGAAAAGGACAGAGTAAAGTAATTGACAGAACATTGATTGATGATCTTAATTTCACTTGCATCCTTAATAGTGATGTGATGAGGAGATGCGTTACAAGATATGAGGATGCAAAGACAAAAAGGCAAGCAGAAAGAGCTCTCTTTCGGAGGCAACATGGCTCTCGTAAGGCGTACCCTAAGCATCTAGCAACACTTTCGAATGATATCCATGTTGATTGGTTGCATGAGGAAATGGAGAGAGCAGAGAGCGACGAGGGGCTGCATATCACAGCGGAAGAATGGGAGTATGCACGAGGATGCATGTTAAAGGTACATAGAATTAATGTTTTGCATTAGTTGTAAGTGATTTGCTTTTAATATTTATTCACATTGCTTACACAAATATTGCTTCTATTTTGGTCCAGTGCACTATGTTCAATGCTATATGGTGTGAAGGCAAGCATTTTCGAACACAAAGAATTGATGAAAAGAGGAATACACAAGATTGCCGTGTCATTAGTAGCTTTGAGGGAGCTAATGGAAAAATGGATGATTATTATGGCACAATCCAAGACATATTTAGGCTTGACTTTCGTCGCTTCTTTGTGTATGTTTCGGATGTCAAATGGCAAATGAACGTGGTGGAAAAAGGGCCTGATGCAACGATAAAACGCCATGCAAGTGGCTATGTAACTATTGACTCTACAAAGGTTTGGCAAACAAAGAAAGATAGGCTCGTATTGCCACAACAATGTGAGCAGGTATGCATTTTTTACTAATGTGTTTCATGTACATATATATCTAAGCTCGCGTACCCCTTGACTTTTTATATGCTAATTAATTACTGTAGTATGTGTATTTGAGTAGGTTATCTATCTACCAATGGTGCATGACATTAAATGGTGGTACGTCATCCCTATTGCACCACATTCCAAAGTGATGTATAATACATTCACTGATATGGAGCATATGGAGGATGTAACAAGCCGCAATGAAGATGATGTTGAACATGCCAATGAAGATGTTATGATCGATGATCAAGAAATAAGAGATGATCATGATAATGAGGATGAGCGTGCCATTTCTCATGATCATGAGAATGACCCTACCATTGAGGATGATGGTGATGTTGATGAGGATGATCGAGACATTGATACTATTATCAATGGAGTACAGAATATCGATAGTGGAATAAATTTAATCGTAGCCTTACAAATTGATCAAATGGATATTGATGTTGATCGTTTGGCAAGGATGGATCTTATTGAAAATGAGATCAAACCCTAACCAATCCGTCACTGTATCGTTCTAAATTGATGACATTTCTATTGTATGTGTTATCTTTTAATTATCATCTCATATGCATGATTTATTTTTGAATATATTTCATTGTTGTAAATCCATGTAGTGGGATTGTGTAATGATATATACTGTTATGTACTATGAGATGGTTTAAAGAAAATAGTTTTTAATTTTGTAAAGGAATTCAGTTGTTCTTCAGTTTTTCTTTACCAAGCGTGTATTAATGCGTGTATGGCAGCGTGTATTGATGCGTGTATTATTGCGTGTATATAAACGCGCTTATACACGAGTTGATAAATAAAAATATACACGCAAATTTAAATGCCAAAATACATGCGCCCGATTCTATTCAAATACATGCGCGACCATACACGCGCTCGTAATTTATCGCGTGTATGAAATGCGTGTATGGCAGCATTGTCTTGTAGTGATTGTGTAATGATATATACTGTAATGTACTATGAGATGGTTTAAAGAAAATAGTTTTTAATTTTGTAAAGGAATTTAGTTTTTTTTAATAAAGCGTGTACTGCTGCGTGTATTGATGCGTGTATTGATGCGTGTATATACACGCGCTTATATAGGCGCTGATAAATGCCAATATACACGCGCCCGATACTATTAAAATACATGCGCAACCATACACGCGCCCGTAATTTATCGCGTGTATGAAACGTGTGTATGGCAGCATTGTCTTGTAGTGTGTCTATGTGGTGTGGCAAAAAAAGATATAATAAATCATTATGTAATCTCCATGATGTGGTGGTCACTCTGAAGAACTATCCCCACCCCCAAAGCACTGCCCTAGGCATCCTCTATCTCCTCTACCTCCACTCTCAGTGCTAGTGTGGCATGAGGTACGACCGCGACTATCTCCACGACTACCCTCCCTCTACAACGATGATTACCACTCTCATGAGAGCCATGATAACTGTGAGGTATCACATCTCCTAAACGTGGAGGTGTAAGAGATGCTATAGCACTAACTAGGCTGACGGATGAGGGGTGAATGTAAAGGTAGGTGAAGTGCCTAGCAAGGGTAAAATGCATGGCAAGGGACTCTGTTGGGCTCTGTGGGCGGCGGCGAGACCTAATCGTAAAGGGGTGCCTATTGCATAGGCTGCCAGGAGTTGCTCGAGGGTGGGAGTATAGCCAAAGACGCCCTCTACCTCCCTAGCAAATCGTGGTTTTGAGACTTGATGAGAGCCTCAACCTATGGGTCTGTGGGACAAGAGGACGAGGATCCATGCCACATTTATACAAACAAAGAAAATATTAAAAAAATATTATGCAAGCCTTATGTACGCTACAGAAGCCTTATGCAAGCATTATGTTTAAAGTACTATGCATAAGCTTAAAACACTATGTATTATGTTTAAAGCACTATGCGTTATGCAAGCCATTTTACACAAGCCCTGCATATAACATTATGCATTAGGCCTTATGCATAAAGCATGCATGAGGCCTTATGCATAAAGCTATGCATGAGGCATTATGCATAAAGCATTATGCATAAGGCCTTAAGCATAAAACTATGCATGAGGCCTTAAGCATAAAACTATGCATGATGCCTTATGCATGCATAAGGATTATGCATAAAGCACTATGCATGAGGCCTTAAACATAAAGCTATGCATGAGGCCTTATGCATAAGGCTTATGCATAAAGCACTATGCATAAGGCCTTAAGCATAAAACTATGCATGAGGCCTTATGCATAAACCTATGTATGAGGCCTTAAGCATAAAGCTCATGCATGAGGGCTTATGCAGGATTAGTAGAGGACTTACATAACTAACAAAAGGGTGAGGAAAAGATTAGTAATGCATACATACAAAAGCTTATGCAAGCTATGACTCTATGCAAGCCCCTTTTGCAAGCCCTCAACCTTATGCAAGCTATGCTAAAGCTTATGCATAAAGCATGCATGAGGCCTTATGCATAAAGCTTTATGCATGAGGCCTTATGCAGAATAAAGCTTTAAGCATAATGCTTTATGCATAAGGCCTTATGCATTAAGCATTATGCATAAGGCTTATGCATAAAGCACTATGCATAAGGCCTTAAGCATGAGGCCCTAAGCATAAAACTATGCATGAGCCTTTGTGAATAAAGCTATGCATGAGCCCTTATGCATAAAGATATGCATGAGCCCTTATGCATAAAGCTATGCATGAGGCTTATGCATAAAGCATTATGCATAAAGCATGCATAAAGCTTATGCATAAAGATTATGCATAGAGCTAATGCGCAAACCTACAAAACAAATCCCCAACACCCAAGGGTGCAATAATAATAGAGGAAAGATAGAAAAGCACTTACCTCTTTTTTATGATGTTGAAGAGAGGATTAGAGGACCTACAAAACCAACAAAAGGGTGAGGAAAGGATTAGTAATGCATACATACAAAAGCTTATGCAAGCTATGCCGCTGTGCAAGCCTTATGCAAACTATGCCACTATGCAAGCCTTATGAAAGCTATGCTAAAGCTTATGCATAAATCATGCATGAGGCCTTATGCATAAAGCTTTTAGCATAATGCTTTATGTATGAGGCCTTCTGCATAATAAAACTTCAAGCATAATATTCTATGCATCAGGCCTTATACATAAAGCATTAAGCATAAGGCTTATGCATAAGGCCTTAAGCACGAGGCCTTAAGCATAAAACTATGCATGGGGCCTTATACATAAAGCATGCATGAGGCCTTATGCATAAAGCTATGCATGAGGCTTATACATAAAGCATGCATAAAGCTTATGCGTAAACCTACAAAACAAATCCCTAGGACCCAAGGGTGCAATAATAATAGAGAAAAGAGAGGAAGATAGAAAAACACTTACCTCTTTTTTGTGATGTTAAAAGAGAGGATTAGAGGACCTACAAAACCAACAAACGGGTGAGGAAATTATTAGTAATGCATACATACAAAAGCTTATGCAAGCCTTATGCAAACTATGCCATTATGCAAGCCTTATGCATTATGAATGCATGCATAGAGCTTACTCTATGCATTAAGCCTTATGCAAGCCTTATGCATTATGAATGCATGCATAGAGCTTACTCTATGCATTAAGCTCTAAGAATAGAGCTTAATGCATAGATTAATCTCTATTATTAGAGCTCTATTCATAGATTAAGCTCTATGCACAGAGGACCTACAAAACAAAATCCCTCTTTTTGGTAGATAAAAATAGAGGAAAGAGAGGATGAAAAGATAGGAAAGATAGAAAAGCTCTTACCTCTTTTTGGTGATGTTGAAAAAGAGAAGATTAGAAGATCTACAAAAGGGTGAGAAAAGGATTAGTAATGCATACATACAAAAGCCCTAAGAACCTAATGCATACATACAAAATCGAGAAGAGAGGAAAGAGAGAAAAGAATTTACCTCTTTTTGGTGAAGTTGAAAGAGAGGATTAGAAGACCTATAAAACAAAACAAAAAGTTGAGAAAAGAGTTAGTAATACAAAACCCTAAAAGTGTGAATAGCATGGATACACAAGGAGGTTTAAGCCTTATGCATAAGGAGGTTTAAGTATATTTGTTGGTTTTGTAGGTCTTCTAATCTTCTCTTTCAACATCACCAAAAAGAGGTAAGTGCTTTCCTATCTTTCCTCTCTTTCATATCTTTTTATTCTCTCTTTCCTCTATTTTTATCTACCAAAAAGAGGGGTTTTATTTTGTAGGCCCTCTATGCATAGAGCTTAATCTATGAATAGAGATCTAATCATAGATCTTAATCTATGTATTAAGCTCTATTCGTAGAGCTTAATGCATAGATTAAGCTCTATGCATGCATTCATAATGCATAGAGATCTATGCATCGATTAAGATCTATGCATAGAGCTCTATGCATAGAGCTTAATGCATGCATAGAGCTTAATTCATGCATAGAGCTTAATCTTTTAGATTTTGTATGTATGCATTAGATTCTTAGGGATTTTGTATGTATGAATTACTAATACTTTCCTCACTCTTTTGTTGGTTTTGTAGGTCTTCTAATCTTCTCTTTCATCATCACCAAAAAGAGGTAAGTGCTTTCCTATCTTTCCTATCTTTTTATCCTCTCTTTCTCTACCAAAAAGAGGGGTTTTGTTTTGTAGGTCCTCTATGCATCGAGCTTAATCTATGAATAGAGCTCTAATCATAGAACTTAATCTATGCATTAAGCTCTATTTGTAGAGATTAATGCATAGACACTACAAGGAAAAGTGACCATAGGCGCGTTTATAGATGCGTTTTGACAACGTGCTTTAAAATGTTACGGGCACGTCTAAAATCGTGTCTATAGATATGTGTCTATATGCACGTCTATAAGAACATCTATAGTGATATGAACACGCTTATAGATGCGCATATAGACTCACATATAGACGCGTAAATAGATGCCTTTATAGCCTTTGTTATAGACGTGTTTTGGAATTTTAAAAAAAATCCATAGAGCTACCTGTGCAGATGTACAACTGCATTTTCTACACATGCAGCTGTATTTTTTGCATAGGTAGCTCTCTGGTTTAAGGTTTTGCTTACTTGTACATAAACGAATCAAGATCACCAAAGATATCAACATAAAAACTTAAATTAAAGATAGATATACACAAAAAGATTTATGAACACACTTTGAATATTGATTAAAGAAGAGGAGAAAAAACATTTTATATCCAAAAATTTCTCCATGCATGATAGTAGCCACATAAGGCTTGAATAAAACATAGATACATAAAGAAGATGAAAAATTTCATCTTATATCCAAGAAATTATCCATACATGATGGTAGCCACATGAGGCCTGAAAAAGAAACATGGTTGCATAAACCAAAACTATACATGAAGAAAAACTACAAGGAAAACTACTCATAAGACAAACATTATAACACAACTCAAAAAAAGAGAATACAAAGAAAAGACATGAAGTTACACTATACATATAAACTCGGCCTCCCATAATGCACGATCTCCAGATCCGAAGTGCGACGATCCATATCGCTCCATTTATATTTGCCTCACTTCTCTTTGTTGCTGGTTCACTACTCCTTCTAGGAGCTCCTTCTTGGCTTTCTTCCACTTGCTCCTATGAGCAGTAGATGGCTTGCTATGTCCATTTTGACCGGCATCTATTCGGGCTTTCTCCTCCTTTGCATGTCTCCTTACTAAAGACCTCCTATTCTTAAGTATGTCTTTGATTTTGTGTTGCGTCCACCCATCTATTGTTAAACCTTTGGTTGTGAGGATTAGGATACTTCTTGTTATGGATAACTTTAATGCAATCATCCACTAGGCTCTTCCTTTGCTACTTAAAATGTATAAAGCAATCTTTATAGTGTGTAAAAACTACTTGGCGCAAGTAGTTTACCACCTCCTTGCAGCCCACATCTGTGATATCATAATATGATATATCACCATGATGTGGTGGTGACTCTGAAGAATTATCCCCACCCCCAAAGCACTACTCTAGGCATCCTCTATCTCCTATAACTCCACTCTCAGTGCTAGTGCGGCATGAGGTATGACCGCCACTATCTCATGATTACCCTCCCTCTACGACGACAACTGCCACTCTCATGAGAGCCATGATGACTATGAGGTGTCACATCTCCTGAAGGTGCAGGTGTAGGAGATGTTGTAGCACTAACTAGGGGCTGATGGATAAGGGGTGAATGCAAAGGCAAGTGAAGTGCCTAGCAAGGGTAAAGTGCCTAGCAAGGGACTCTGTTGGGCTGTGGGCAGACAACAGACCTGATGTGGTAAAGGGGTGCCTGCTGCATAGGCTGCCAACTGCTCGGGGGTGAGATGTCCTGTACCTCCCTAGCAAACCGTTGTTGAGACTCGAGGAGAGCCTCAACCTGTGGGTCTGTGGGACAAGAGGACGAGGACCCAGGCCACATCTATACAAACAAAGAAAATATTAAAAAAATATTATGAAATGAAGACTTCTCGGCTCTTTAAGTCAATTGACCTTGAGAATCATCTCATTCTTCAAAACACAAAAAATAAACAAATATTAAGAAAGTATATAAGCCGTTTATGCAAGCAGGGAATCATCTCATTCCCGGCACTATGCGTTATGCAAGCCTTATGCAAGCCGTTACGCAAGCCTTGCACAAAGCATTATGCATTAGGCCTTATGCATAAGGCCTTAAGCATGAGGCCTTATGCATAAAGCACTATGCATAAGGCCTTAAGCATAAAGCTATGCATGAGGCCTTATGCATAAAGCTACGTATGAGACCTTAAAGCTATGCATGAGGCCTTATGCATAAAGCTATGCATGAGGCTTATGCATAAAACTATGCATGATAAAACTATACACGAGGCCTTATGCATAACGCTTATGCATGAGGCTTATGCATAAAGCACTATGCATAAGGCCTTAAGCATAAAACTATGCATGAGACCTTATGCATAAAACTATGCATAAGGCCTTAAGCATAAAACTATGCATGATAAAACTATACATGAGGCCTTATGCATAACGCTTATGCATGAGGCTTATGCATAAAGCACTATGCATAAGGCCTTAAGCATAAAACTATGCATGAGACCTTATGCATAAAATTATGCATGAGGCCTTATGCATGAAGCTATGCATGAGGCTTATGCATGAAGCTATGCATGAGGCTTATGCATAAAACTATGTATGAGACCTTATGCATAAAGCACTATGCATGAGGCCTTATGCATGAAGCTATGCATGAGGCCTTATGCATGAAGCTATGCATGAGGCTTATGCATAAAACTATGTATGAGACCTTATGCATAAAGCACTATGCATAAGGCCTTATGCATAGTTTTATTCATGAGGCCTATGCATAAAGCAATATGCATAAGACCTGAAGGATGCATAAAGCTTATGCACAAACCTACAAAACAAATCCCCAGCACCGAAGGGTGCAATAAAAATAGAGGAAAGAGAGAAAAGATATGAAAGTACTTACCTCTTTTTCGTGATGTTGAAAGAGGGGATTAGAGGACCTACAAAACCAACAAAAGGGTGAGGAAAAGATTAGTAAATCTTATGCATAAAGCGATGCATGAGGCATTATGTTTAAAGTACTATGCATAAGCTTAAAGTACTATGCCTTAAGCATAAAGGCATTAAGCATAAAGCTTATGCATAAGGCTTATGCATAAAGCTTAAAGCATAAGGCTTATGGCTTATGTATAAAGCTATGCATGAGGCCTTAAGCATAAAACTATGCATGAGGCCTTATGCATGAGAGCTTATGCATGAGAGCTTATGCATAAGGCTTATGCGCAAACCTACAAAACAAATCCCCAGCACTGAAGGGTGCAATAATAATAGAGGAAAGAGAGAAAAGATATGAAAGCACTTACCTCTTTTTTGTGACGTTGAAAGAGAGGATTAGAGGACCTACAAAACCAACAAAAGGGTGAGAAAAAGATGAGTAAAGCTTATGCATAAAGCGATGCATGAGGCATTATGTTTAAAGTACTATGCCTTAAGCATAAAGCATAAAGCTTATGCATAAGGCTTATACATAAAGCTATGCATGAGATCTTATGCATAAAGCTATGCATGAGACCTTATGCATAAAACTTAGCATGAGACTTATGCATAAAGCTTAAAGCAAAAGGCATAAAGCTTATGCATAAGGCTTATACATAAAGCATAAAGATTAAGCATAAAGCTTAAGCATAAGGCCTTAAGCATAAAGCATAAAGCTTATGCATAAGGCTTATGCATAAAGCATAAAGATTATGCATAAGGCTTATGAATAAAGCATAAAGCTTGTGTTTAAGGCTTATGCATAAAGCGTATGCATAAAGTTTTTGCATAAGGCTTATCCATAAAGCTTATGCATAAAGCTATGCATGAGGCCTTAAGCATAAAACTATGCATGAGGCCTTATGCATGAGGCTTTATTCATATATAAGACTTACGCATAAAGCTTATGCGCGCAAACCTACAAGACAAATCCCCAGCACCCAAGGGTGCAATAATAATAGAGGAAAGAGAGGAAATATATGAAAGCACTTACCTCTTTTTCGTGATGTTGAAAGAGAGGATTAGAGGACCTATAAAACCAACAAAAGGGTGAGAAAAAGATTAGTAATGCATACATACAAACCAAGAAAATATTGAGGGTTCAAGAAGAAGAGTAAGAGCAAGAGCAAGAAGAAGAACAAGAAGAAAAGGAGAAAGAAGAAGAAGAAGAAGGGAAAGAGACTCACCCCACAACCAAGGTATGTATTAAGGTAAACTATTACTCCATAGTCCTTTGTAAAGCAGATTTGCAGCCTCGTGAGATGAAGCTTGAGAGGGTGAGAGAGGGTTAGAAGCTTAAGAGGGTGAGAGAGGATTAGAAATAGGGTGGGATGTTTTTTGGAAGAATTGTGTTTTGCCAAAATACTGGCAAAACACTCTCAGGTTTAATTTTCGATCTTTTTCGCCACAGTGCACGTCTATTTGTGCGTCTATAATCACGTCTATACACGCATCTAAAAGCGTGTCTATTCTATAGAGTAGACATGTTTGTAGATGTGCTTTTAGTTGTGTGTACATATGCGCTTATAGACACGGAAATAAACACGAAACATAACAAAAAAGTTTTTACACACACATAGAAAGATGAAAATTATTTATTCGTTTTTTGAATATGCAGGATGTCTTCATCAATCAGTTCTTCTAGTGATGATGAGTCCCTTCATGTTCAAGCGTCGTATAGAAAATGAGCATTATCCTACACATGAGCATTTCAATGTGAGTCTCCATTGAATACTAATTCTAAATTAAATTCTTTCAAGTGGTGGCATCAAGAGGCCAAGCGTCGTATAGAAATGGCAGAGGCTTCACAAAACGTAGAAGAAGGTGGAGGCTTGGAATGATGGAGATACAAGCCCAACACCCTTTCCTCATGATATGGTGGAGGAAGCGGTTTTAGAAGATATGGTGAGTGTTCAGGTGAGTTAAATGGGTTTCTACTCATGATGATTCTTTATTATCATTGTATTATTTTTTGACATGCTTGAATGTGTATGTTGTTTAGGTCTCTCCACATCTGGATATCATGCATGTCCTATTTGTGGTCCATCATTGGTGGTATCTAGGCCAAAGAGCTTGAAGAAAGTGATATATGAGAATCATCATCGATTTCTCCCTCATCATCATCCCAAATTTGTTCGTTCTTGGATGGGAGTCCCTCCACATCCACTAAGCATGGGAGATTGGAATACAGCATTATGGAATGGAGTGAAAGTTGTCCTTCCCCCGACATGAATAGGTAATATATCTTTGACATAATTCTAATACAAGCTTTGATTTGAAAAGATAATCCTCTTAATATTTGTTGTTATTTGATAAGGTACTCTATCTTCTTTCGCCTACCATATTGGACGAGCCTCAAAATCAACCATCTTCTTGATCCAATGCACATCTTCAAGAATGTTGCCTCTAACATTTGGGAGCACTTGAGAGGAACACGGGACTCCTTGCTTGTAAGAGAGGATCTAAAAAGCATAGAGAGGATGCAAAGAGCTTAGCCAACGAGAGGTACCAAATGGGAAGATAATTCAACCTCAAGCACCTTGGATATTGACAAAGAAGGTGAAAGATGCCATTACTAAATTCCATACTCCAACGGGGTGCATGAGGTGCTTAAAAGGTGTCTTCACAAAGACAAAGAAGAGAGATGTTGAGTAATTATATGGCTTGAAGTCCCACGATTGGCACAAGATGCTTCAAGTAACTGAAACATTTAAGTTGTACATATTTTTCTTGTTCAATCATGATGTATCTAAACATGGTGTATAAATGTTTATAGTTTATTCTTCCTACAAGCATTTCCAATTGTGCATCTCACGAAGTGCGAGAGACAGTTTATAAGATGGGGGAGCTTGTGAGGTTTATAAGATGGGGGAGCTTGTGAGGTTTGTACCCCAAACCCTCATAGCCAATTTTCTACACGCGTTTTCCTCAAAATGTTTTGTTTATTGTTTCGCATTGTAAATATGTGAGCTCAAAGGAAATCGATCCATGTACACTTGACTATGTAAGGGTCATGGCGGTGGAGGTGGTATTTTTGGTGGAGGAGACATTCCCACGGTCAATTCTCACAAGCCAACTACATCTTATGGTTCATTTAATTGATCAGATTGCCATATGTGGCACTCTGCATGCTCAATGAATGTTCTTTATTAAGCATTTCATGAAGACCTTGAAGGATTTTGTAAGGCAAAATGCAAAGCCAGAAGGTAGTATGGCTGAGGATTGGTTGGTATAAGAATCACTTGTTTATATCTTAGAATACCTTGCCAAAGTGGATCCCTCTCTCCCTTGCCTATGGAGCAATGAAGAAGGTAGTATGGCTGAGGATTGGTTGGTATAAGAATCACTTGTTTATATCTTAGAATACCTTGCCAAAGTGGATCCCTCTCTCCCTTGCCTATGGAGCAATGAAGAAGACTTGAGGATGACCTCTCATGTTCCTCAGGGAAAGGAAAAGACCAAAGTCATGGATACAGAGATGCATAGTAAGCTTACTACCTTTTGTGTGCTTAATATTGATGTGATGAGAAGATAGGTGGCAAAGTATGACGATGAAAAGGCAATAAGACAAAGTTAAAGGTTGGCATTCCATAAGCGCCATGGACGTAGTGTGCCATACCCCGAGCACCTACGATCACTTCCCAAGGATCTTGATGTAGATTGGCTACATGAGCAGATGGAGAGAGTGGAGCAAGATGAAAACATGCATATCACATTGGAGGAGTGGGAGTATGCCTGAGGATGCTTCAAAAAGATAAAAAAAACTTGTGTTCTCAATCATATTTTAGTATGTTAAACTTGCGAAAATATATTTTGAGGTATTTATAAAATTTTTTGTCTTGGTATAGCGCACAATGTTTAATGCTTTGTGGTCGGAGGGTAAACATTTTCGCACACAAAGGATTGATGAGAAGAGGAACACCTAAGATTGTGGGGTAATTGCAAGCTTTGAGGGAGCCAATGAAGCCATGGATGATTATTGTGGATTGATCCAAAATATCATTAAGCTTGACTTTCGAAGCTTCTTTATATATATTTTGGATGTCAAGTGGTTTAAGGATGTGATGGAAAGAGGTCCTAATGCAACAATCAAGCGTCATGCAAGTGGCTTTGTGACCATTGACTCTAAAAAGTTTTAGCAAGGAAAGGATGGGACTCTAGTGCTAACATTGTGAACAAGTATATATAATTATTGGTAATTACAATATATGCATTTACAGATAGTTGAGATGTAATTTTTTTGTATGATGTACCTTTGTGCTTGAATAGATTGTGTATCAACCAATAATTGACAATAAGAGATAGTGGCATATAATCCTAATCTCACCATGTTCAAGAGCCATTTATAGTCCATTCATCCACATTGAGCATATGGAGGAGCATGTCAACTCAACTATGGAGGGAGATGGCTTGGAAAACATTGATGATGATCGTGCCATGGAGATGATGATTGTGCTATTGGAGATGATGATATTGCCTCTCATAGTGATGATTCTAGTAGTGGGATGGATCTCTCTATAGATTTGGATATAGGCATGGACATTGAGATAGATACTTTAGCAAGGGTTGACCTCATTGAAGATGAGGCTGAATTCTAGTTCTTGCATTGTACGTCTTTTATTATGGCTATGGTCTTCCTTTTGGTTGTTTGCTATTGGTGATTGATTGATTGAGATTACATGTATAGATTCATGCATTTTTGAGATTACATGTATAGATTTATTTTGATATGTTGCTTTTCGTAGCACTTAATCATTCACCTTTGGACTGCTTTTCATGGAGGTTCAAGATTTTTTTTAAAAGATTCACTTTGATGAAAAGATGTGGGGATTGAATCATTGTCCTTTGGATTGTTTTCATGGCATTACTTGATATACCTAAGCCTTTGCATATATCCATTCCTTTCACCACATTACTCGATTTATACCTATTTCTTTTCTCTTTCCTTAGCATATTTTTCCTTGCAAATATGCTTTTTAGAGATTCATTTGTATATAAATGCACCAAAAAATCATGCATATTATCAAAATCTAGTGCATGTAGTTTAGCAAATGATATTTTTAGGAATTGAAGATTCTGTTTTTCTTTTTGCAAGGTCCACAATTGCAACTGCATAGGAAATTATTGCAGACTGTGTCTATAAGCGCGTGTCTATACTCGCGTCTAATTTCAAAGGAACTAGACACGCTTATAGATGCGTTTATAGATGCCAGTATAGACGTAGCTGTAACTTATATGTCTATAAGAGAGTCTAATTTCAAAGGAACTAGACGCGCTTATAGACGCATTTATAGATACGTGTATAGCGCCCCCGTAACTTGTGCGTCTATGTAGCACGTCTATGCTTGCTTTATGTTGTAGTGAGATTAAGATCTATGCATGCATTCATAATACATAGAGATCTATGCATAGATTAAGCTCTACGCATAGACCTCTATGCATGCATTAAGCTCTATGCATGCATGCTTAATGCATAGTGCTGGGGTACGGTTTAGTTCAGGCTAGCGTGGCTTGCATAGTGCTTTATGCATAAGCCTCATGCATAGCTTTATGCATAAGGCCTCATGCATGCTTTTTGCATAAGCCTTATGCATAATGCTTTATGCATAAGGCCTCATGCATAGCTTTATGCTTATGAGGTAAGTGCTTTTCTATCTTTCCTCTATTATTATTGCACCCTTGGGTGCTAGGGATTTGTTTCGTAGGTTTGCGCATAAGCTTTATGCATAAGATTTACGCATGCTTTATGCATAATGCTCATGCATGCTTTATGCATAAGCTTTATACATAATGCTTTATGTATAAGCCTCATGCATAGCTTTATGCATAGGCTTTATAAATAAGGCTTCATGCATGCTTTATGCATAAGGATTCATGCATAGTTTTATGCTTAAGGCCTTATGCATAATGCTTTACACATAAGCCTTATGTATAATGCTTTATGGATAAGGCCTCATGCATAAAGCATTATGCTTAAAGCTTTATGCATAAGACCTCATGCACGCTTTATGCATAAGCTTTACATAGCTTGCATAAGGCTTGCATAGCGACGTATTTTGCATAAGGTTTGCATAGCGGCATAGCTTACATAAGCTTTTGTATGTATATATTACTAATCCTTTCCTCACCATTTTTTTGGTTTTGTAGGTCCTCTAATCCTCTCTTTCAACATCACAAAAAAGAGGTAAGTGCTTTTCTATCTTTCCTCTATTATTATTGCACCCTTGGGTTATGGGGATTTGTTTTGTAGGTTTGCGCCTAAGCTTTATGCATAAGCCTCATGCATAGATTTATGCATAAGGCGTAATGCATAAGGGCTCATGTATAGCTTTATGCATAAGGCCTCATGCATAGCTTTATGCATAGGCTTTATAAATAAGGCCTCATGCATGCTTTATGCATAAGCTTTATGCATAAAGCTTCATGCATAGTTCTATGCCTAAGGCCTCATGCTTAAGGGCTTATGCATAGTGCTTCATGCATAAGTTCTATGCCTAAGGCCTCATGCTTAAGGGCTTATGCATAGTGATTTATGCATAATGCTTTATGCTTAAGATTTATGGATAAGGCCTCATGCATAAAGCATTATGCTTAAAGCTTTATGCATAAGGCCTCGTGCATGCTTTATGCATAAGCTTTAGCATAGCTTGCATAGCGGCCTAGTTTGCATAAGGCTTGCCTAGTAGCATAGCTTGCATAAGCTTTTGTATGTATGCATTACTAATCCTTTCCTCACTCTTTTGTTGGTTTTGTAGATCCTCTAATCCTCTCTTTCAACATCACGAAAAAGAGGTAAGTGCTTTTCTATCTTTCCTCTATTATTATTGCACCCTTGGGTTATGGGGATTTGTTTTGTAGGTTTGCACATAAGCTTTATGCATGCTTTATGCATAAGCCTCATGCATAGCTTTATGCATAAGGCCTAATGCATAAGGGCTCATGCATAGCTTTATGCATAAGGCCTCATGCATAGCTTTATGCATAGGCTTTATAAATAAGACCTCATGCATGCTTTATGCATAAGCTTTATGCATAAAGAGCTTCATGAATAAGGGCTTATGCATAGCTTTATGCATAAGGCCTCATGCATAGCTTTATGCATAGGCTTTATAAATAAGACCTCATACATGCTTTATACATAAGCTTTATGCATAAAGCGCTTCATGCATAGTTTTATGCCTAAGGCCTCATGCTTAAGAGCTTATGCATAGTGCTTTTTATGCATAAGCTTTATAAATAAGACCTCATGCATGCTTTATGCATAATGCTTTATGCATAAGCTTTTTGGATAAGGCCTCATGCATAAGCATTATGCTTAAAGCTTTATGCATAAGGTCTCATGCATGCTTTATGCATAAGCTTTAGCATAGCTTGCATAAGGCTTGCATAGTGGCGTAGTTTGCATAATAAGGCTTGCATAGCGGCATAGCTTGCATAAGCTTTTGTATGTATGCATTACTAATCCTTTCCTCAACCTTTTGTTGGTTTTGTAGGTCCTCTAATCCTCTCTTTCAACATCACGAAAAAGAGGTAAGTGCTTTTCTATCTTTCCTCTCTTTCCTCTATTATTATTGCACCATTGGGTTATGGGGATTTGTTTTTTAGGTTTGTGCATAAGCTTTATGCATAACCCTCATGCATGCTTTATGCATAAGGTCTCATGCATAGTTTTATGCTTAAGGCCTCATGCTTAAGGCCTCATGCTTAAGGCCTTATGCATAAGCCTTATGCATAATGCTTTATGCATAAGGCCTCATGCATAAAACATTATGCTTAAAGCTTTATTATGCATAAGGCCTCATGTATAAAACATTATGCTTAAAGATTTATGCATAAGGCCTCGTACATGCTTTATGCATAAGCTTTAGCATAACTTGCATAAGGCTTAGGGCTTGCATAGTGGCATAGCTTGCATAAGATTTTGTATGTATACATTTCTAATTCTTTCCTCACCCTTTCGTTGGTTTTGTAGGTCCTCTAATCCTCTCTTTCAACATCACGAAAAAGAGGTAAGTGCTTTCATATCTTTCCTCTATTATTATTGCATCCTTGGATGCTCGGGATTTGTTTTGTAGGTTTGCGTATAAGCTTTATGCATAATGCGTTATGAATAATGCTCATGTATGCTTTTTGCATAAGATCTCATGCATAAGCTTTATGCATAAGGCCTCGTGATAGTTTTATGCTTAAGGCCTCATGCATAGCTTTATGCTACATAAGCCTTATGCATAAGGCCTGATGCATAGTTTTATGCTTAAGGCCTCATGTTTAAGGCCTTATGCATAGTGCTTTATGCATAAGGCCTCATGCATAGCTTTATGCTTAAGGCCTCATGCTTAAGGCCTTATGAATAGTGCTTTATGCATAAGGTCTCATGCATAGTTTTATGCTTAAGGCCTCATGTTGATGCATAGTTTTATGCTTAAGGCCTCATGTTTAAGGCCTTATGCATAGTGCTTTATATGCATAAGGCCTCATGGATAGCTTTATGCTTAAGGCCTCATGCTTAAGGCCTTATGAATAGTGCTTTATGCATAAGGTCTCATACATAGTTTTACGCTTAAGGCCTCATGCTTAAGGCCTTATGCATAGTGCTTGATGCATTTATGCTTAAGGCGTCATGCATAGCCTATGATAAAGCTTTATGTATGCTTTATACATAAGTCCTGCTATGCAGTAGGCATCCCTTTACCATCACGTCTACTACCCACAGCGCCCAATAGAGTTCCTTGCCAGGCACTTCACCTGCCTTTACATTCACCCCTCATCCGTCAGCTTCAGTTAGTGCTACAACATCTCCTACACCTCCACCTTTAAGAGATGTGATACCTCATAGTTATCATGACTCTCATGAGAATAGGTCTCTAGAAAGAAAACATGCAAAGGAGGAGAGAGCGTGAATAGATGCCGGTCAAAATGGACACGGTAAGCCATCTACTGCTCATAAGGGCGAGTGGAAGAAAGCCAAGAAGGAGCTCTTAGAAGGAATAGTGAACAAAAACAAAGAGAAGCATGGCGATTACAAATGGAGCGATATCGATCGTCACACTTTGGATCTGGAGGCCGTGCATCATGGGAGGTCAACGAGTTTGTATGTATAGTGCAACTTCATGTCTTTTCTTTGTATTCTCTCTATTTGAGTTGTGTTATAATGTTTGTCTTGTGATGTAGCGTGACATTGTGGGTAGAGATCCTACCCCGAGCCAGATATTGGCTACCATCGTTGCCACAATAGAGGAGATACATGGGATTACCTTCACGATGAAGGGATCATTTTCGACGAACAATACAATCGAGCAAGAAGAATACCAATGCAGGTATTACTTTTTATTTTTATTTACGAAATATATTTCGACCTTATAATACTTTCTATTTTTATTTATATATATCTTCACTTTGTGTAGGTGCAAGAAGGTGGACAAGATGACTCTCGGAGAGTGATGACTCCTACGAGTAGTTGCCTGCTAGTTTTTCGTCATGTATAGTTTTGAATTATGCAACTATGTTTCTTTTTCAAGCCTCATGTGGCTACCATCATGCGTGGACAACTTCTTGGATATAAGATGAAATTTTTCATCTTCTTTATGTGCTACGATCATGTATGGATAAATTTTTGGATATAAAATGTAATTTCATATCTTCTTTAATCAATATTCGAAGTGTGTTCACAAATCGTTTTGTGCATATCTATCTTTAATTTAAGTTTTTATGTTGATATCTTTGCTAATCTTGATTCGTCTATGTACAAGTAAGCAAAACCTTAAACCAGAGAGCTGCCTATGTAGAAAGCCTATGTACAAAATGCAGCTGCATGTGCAGAAAATGCAGCTGTACATCTGCACAGGCATCTCTCTGGATTTTTTTTTAAATTCCAGAGCGTGTCTATATGCTCGTCTATAATGGAGGCTATAAGCGCATCTATATGTGCGTCTATACTGATATAGATGCAGGTATAGATGCGCATCTGTCGGTAGACGCGATTTTAGACGCGCTTATAAATGTGCCCGTAACATTTTAAATCGTATTGTCAAAATGCATCTATAAACGCGCCAACGGTCGTTTTTCCTTGTAGTGTGCATAAGTGAGCCACAAAGGGCTTTCTACTATTTCAAGCTTTAAAAGGTGTAATTATATACAAAGCCTTTGTAGGACACCTATTCAAAGCATATGTTATATACATGATTGTTAAAATTACGATGATAAGTAAATGCGACACAACAACCAGCAATCAATCGAATGAACAAGTTGAAACCGAATCAACACTGTTTATATTACTGAATCAGATGAAATACAACAAATAATAAATTATGACTCTAATATGGAAGTGCTAATCCCCAAAACCCTATCCTAATGCTAAGGAGCTCAATCAGCTGAGATCTGACAATTCATACAGTGCTATGAGTACTAGGCTTAGGCTACACACTCAACATGCAGGTTCTTGTACACTTTTTGTTTTCTCTTGTTCACTAGTTGCATACAAGACTAGCTTGTATAATGATCTAGGTAGGTGAACAACTCATCACATCAATGGTAGATAGATGAGTTGTGATTGAAGATTTATTTCTATAATCTTGCTGCCAATTTTGCAGTTTCTAGTCGGCTAAATTGTGCCGGTTTAGGTGAGCTTTGCAAAACTTATTCCAGAGCTTGGGGGGTTCACCTCTAAGAAATTTTATGTATCACGTGCATTCAAGGGGTATTAAAAAAATGCCTTACATACTTTTATTAATAAAATGACCCCTTATTCTTTATAGACTTATGACCCCTTTTTCTTTATAGACTTATGATTTTTTTTTCCAAAATTAGTTTTAAAAATCCCTCCTATCAATGTACTTTTGTAACTTTTTTGAATTAATATACCTCTACTAATGAACTCACGTGCTACACTTACATATTTTTAGGTGAACCCCTCGAGTTCTAGAGAAGATGGAAACCTAAGATTCCTCATTTGACGTAGGAATCACTTTTCACCAAACAGGTGGTGCATTTTACAAGGCCTTGTATTCCTTCGTACTACCTCAACACTGTCAACAAGTTAGTAACCCAACGAATCCCAAATTAAATCTTGATGTAGTATAATAAAAGTGTAACCCCTTTGCTTTATGATATTAGGTTGTGTTTCACGCCGATCGAATTGATCCAAAGTGGTGGTATGTTATACAAGTTTTTCCTTGTTCAAAACATATCTTTCAAGATCAAAGATGTGAGGCCGAATCTCTTGATGAGGTGAAAGTACTACCTTAAATCGACTCACTGGAAGAAGACGATAAAGAAAACATTTTGGATGGGACCGATGAAGAGCATGGGGAACATCAATCGGAAGAAGATGATGAGTCACCTATCGATCATGACAATGCTTCATTGGATCATGATAGTGCTATTGCTATTGATATGGATATAGAATCCCATCGTTTCATTGAGCTTCCATTAGATATAGACATTGATGAAGCAACACATATGGATTTATTATAAGATGGGATATATTCATGATCTTAACATGACAATGCTTCATTGGATCATGATAGTGATATTGATATAGAACCCCATCGTTTCATTGAGCTTCCATTAGATATAGCATTGATGAAGCAACACATATGGATTTATTACAAGATAGGATATATTCATGATCTTAACATTGTTTCGCTTCTCAAAAGTTTTCAACTATCTTTTTTTTTTGCTTGAAACATGGCTCCAGAGGTTTTAATGGATATTTTCTAAAAACTATATATCATTTTCTGTGTGTATGTGACATGTATTTTCAGAATTCAACATCTAACAACTCTCTTGAATTTCATGCAACGAAAATAGCATTGTAATTTTGCTGCTATCTTCGTTGTTCAGTGGCGGCGAAATCATAGTATAGCAATGAAATTTCGCTGCTAAAGATGCTGCCCCCAACAACGAAATCTCATTGCTATAAACGCTGTGGAGCAGCGAAATTTCGTTGTTAGGAGCACTGCCGAGCAGCAAACGGAATCCCTGACATCCCAACAAAAAAAGCGTTGAAACACTGTTGTGCCCTCAATGTGTTGTAGTGTATACACTACTTGTGCGTGCTTTTGGCTCGTTGTAGATGGCTCATCTCCACTTGTGACCAATGCACAGTTCTATTAAGCTTGTGCTAGATGCAGGTCTGTACATATCGATGGTCAATGTTAACCTTGAGTTAGCACCCTCTCTCTCTCTCTCTCTCTCTCTCTCTCTCTCTCTCTCTCTCTCTCTCTCTCACACACACACACACAGACATGCACATACATATACATTTTGTTTACAGGCAGTATATACGAGTAAATATAAGACCTTGAAATTATAAGCAAAAATGCTATCCAAATGATGAATTCGAATGTGGTTGATATGATTTTAAAACTCTGGTTGAGAACTGATGAGTTGATTAAGGCATGACTCCATAAGACCTCTCTCTCACAAATGCATGCATGCATGCACATACACACACATATATGCACTGTATGCACATACATAAGTCCTTATGGGCTTAATGCTCAATGCCTTATGACCTCAAAATTGGGTTGTGTAGACGATTAACTCGCTCGGATAGTAACCAAATTTTGCAAGTTGCAGACTCCATTCATAGTCATACAATCTTGATTTAGAGTTGTTTGCCATCAAAACTGGACATCGATGGATTTCTTAGAAGAGCTAACCAAAAAGGAGAAGAAATCCAGATTCTTGAAGTTTTGGAGGTATATGATGGTTGTTGTTGCCAAATGGAGTGTCGGAGTGATGCATCAACTAGGAGCCAAGATAGGTCGGAGGTGTGAGGTCTCGCCGAGGAGGAGAGAGGCACCTGTCTACTTAGCTAGAATGTAGACACTAGAGTTCTAAGACAAATCAAAACACACGAAAGTTCCAATACACTAGTGACTTGTACACGTTTATAAACATAAGAACACGCCAATACATGAAAGTTCCAAGACGTTTATAAATATAACAACACGTCAATACATGAAAGTTCCAAGACAGTAGCGTCTAGACTATAAATATAAGGAGGAGAATTTTTCTACCAAAGCGCCCTACACGTTTATAACTATGACAACACGTCAATACATGAAAGTTAGCCCCCTTTTCAAAGGGAGCTTCGTAGCAAAACCGTCTCTCTTGAGTGTCTCTAATTATCCCCTCGATAATTAAGAAGAAGGGCGCATAGAGCATAATCCGGTCTTTTACGTCACGACCCCTTCGCTTAGCCCACAGCAGACATAAAGCATAAGGCATAAAGCTTATGCATAAGGCTTATGCATAAAGCATAAAGCTTAAGCATAAGGCCTTAAGCATAAAGCATAAAGATTATGCATAAATCTTAAAGCATAAGGCATAAAGCTTATGCATAAGGCTTATGCATAAAGCATAAAGCTTAAGCATAAGGCCTTAAGCATAAAGCATAAAGCTTATACATAAGGCTTATGCATAAAGCATAAAGCTTAAGCATAAGGCCTTAAGCATAAAGCGTAAAGAATATGCATAAGGCTTATGCATAGATCATAAAGCTTATGAATAGGGCTTATGCATAGGCTTTATAAATAAGGCCTCATGCATGCTTTATGCATAAGCTTTATGCATAAAGCTTCATGCATAGTTCTATGCCTAAGGCCTCATGCTTAAGGGCTTATGCATAGTGCTTCATGCATAAGTTCTATGCCTAAGGCCTCATGCTTAAGGGCTTATGCATAGTGATTTATGCATAAGCCTTATGCATAGTGATTTATGCATAAGCCTTATGCATAATGCTTTAATATGCTTAAGATTTATGGATAAGGCCTCATGCATAAAGCATTATGCTTAAAGCTTTATGCATAAGGCCTCGTGCATGCTTTATGCATAAGCTTCAGCATAGCTTGCATAAGGCTTGCATAGCGGCATAGTTTGCATAAGGCTTGCCTAGTAGCATAGCTTGCATAAGCTTTTGTATGTATGCATTACTAATCCTTTCCTCACTCTTTTGTTGGTTTTGTAGGTCCTCTAATCCTCTCTTTCAACATCACGAAAAAGAGGTAAGTGCTTTTCTATCTTTCCTCTGTTATTATTGCACCCTTAGGTTATGGGGATTTGTTTTGTAGGTTTGCACATAAGCTTTATGCATGCTTTATGCATAAGCCTCATGCATAGCTTTATGCATAAGCCTCATGCATAGCTTTATACATAAGGCCTAATGCATAAGGACTCATGCATAGCTTTATGCATAAGGCCTCATAAATAAGACCTCATGCATGCTTTATGCATAAAGAGCTTCATGCATAAGGGCTCATGCATAGCTTTATGCATAAGGGCTCATGCATAGCTTTATGCATAGGCTTTATAAATAAGACCTCATGCATGCTTTATGCATAAAGAGCTTCATGCATAGTTTTATGCCTAAGGTCTCATGCTTAAGGGCTTATGCATAGTGCTTTATGCATAGGCTTTATAAATAAGACCTCATGCATGCTTTATGCATAAGCTTTATGGATAAGGCCTCATGCATAAGCATTATGCTTAAAGCTTTATGCATAAGGCCTCATGCATGCTTTTTGCATAAGCTTTAGCATAGCTTGCATAAGGCTTGCATAGTGACGTAGTTTGCATAATAAGGCCTGCATAGCGGCATAGCTTGCATAAGCTTTTGTATGTATGCATTACTAATCCTTTCCTCAACCTTTTGTTGGTTTTGTAGGTCCTCTAATCCTCTCTTTCAACATCACGAAAAAGAGGTAAGTGCTTTTCTATCTTTCCTCTCTTTCCTCTATTATTATTGCACCATTGGGTTATGGGGATTTGTTTTTTAGGTTTGTGCATAAGCCTCATGCATGCTTTATGCATAAGGCCTCATGCATAGTTTTATGCTTAAGGCCTTATGCATAAGCCTTATGCATAATGCTATATGCATAAGGTCTCATGCATAAAACATTATGCTTAAAGCTTTATTATGCATAAGGCCTCATGCATAAAGCATTATGCTTAAAGATTTATGCATAAGGCCTCATGCATGCTTTATGCATAAGCTTTAGCATAACTTGCATAAGGCTTAGGGCTTGCATAGCAGCATAGCTTGCATAAGATTTTGTATGTATGCATTTCTAATTCTTTCCTCACCCTTTTGTTGGTTTTGTAGGTCCTCTAATCCTCTCTTTCAACATCACGAAAAAGAGGTAAGTGCTTTCATATCTTTCCTCTATTATTATTACATCCTTGGATGCTCGGGATTTGTTTTGTAGGTTTGTGCATAAGCTTTATGCATAATGCGTTATGAATAATGCTCATGTATGCTTTTTGCATAAGATCTCATGCATAAGCTTTATGCATAAGGCCTCGTGCATAGTTTTATGCTTAAGGCCTCATGCACAGCTTTATGCATAAGCCTTATGCATAAGGCCTGATGCATAGTTTTATGCTTAAGGCCTCATGTTTAAGGCCTTATGCATAGTGCTTTATGCATAAGGCCTCATGCATAGCTTTATGCTTAAGGCCTCATGCTTAAGGTCTTATGAATAGTGCTTTATGCATAAGGTCTCATGCATAGTTTTATTCTTAAGGCCTCATGTTTATGCATAGTTTTATGCTTAAGGCCTCATGTTTAAGGCCTTATGCATAGTGCTTTATATGCATAAGGCCTCATGCATAGCTTTATGCTTAAGGCCTCATGCTTAAGGCCTTATGAATAGTGCTTTCTGCATAAGGTCTCATACATAGTTTTACGCTTAAGGCCTTATGCATAGTGCTTTATGCATTTATGCTTAAGGCGTCATGCATAGCCTATGCATAAAGCTTTATGCATGCTTTATACATAAGTCCTGCTATTCAGTAGGCACCCCTTTACCATCACGTCTACTACCCATAGCCCAACAGCATTCCTTGCCAGGCACTTCACCTGCCTTTACATTCACCCCTCATCCGTCAGCTTTAGTTAGTGCTACAGCATCTCCTACACCTCCACCTTTAAGAGATGTGACACCTCACAGTTATCATGACTCTCATGAGAATAGGAGGTCTCTAGAAAGAAAACATGCAAAGGAGGAGAGAGCGTGAATAGATGCCGGTCAAAATGGATACGATAAGCTATCTACTGCTCATAAGGGCGAGTGGAAGAAAGCCAAGAAGGAGCTCTTAGAAGGAGTAGTGAACAAAAACAAAGAGAAGCATGGCGATTACAAATGGAGCGATATCGATCGTCACACTTCAGATCTGGAGTTCGTGCATCATGGGAGGTCGACGAGTTTGTATGTATAGTGCAACTTCATGTCTTTTCTTTGTATTCTCTCTATTTGAGTTGTGTTATAATGTTTGTCTTGTGATGTAGCGTGACATTGTGGGTAGAGATCCTACCCGAGCCAGATATTGGCTACCATCGTTGCCACAATAGAGGAGATACATGGGATTACCTTCACGATGAAGGGATCATTTTCGACGAACAATACAATCGAGCAAGAAGAATACCAATGCAGGTATTACTTTTTATTTTTATTTACGAAACATGTTTCGACCTTATAATACTTTCTATTTTTATTTATATATATCTTCACTTTGTGTAGGCGCAAGAAGGTGGACAAGATGACTCTCGGAGAGTGATGACTCCTACGAGTAGTCGCCTGCTAGTTTTTCGTCATGTATAGTTTTGAATTATGCAACTATGTTTCTTTTTCAAGCCTCATGTGGCTACCATCATGCGTGGACAACTTCTTGGATATAAGATGAAATTTTTCATCTTCTTTATGTGCTACGATCATGTATAGATAAATTTTTGGATATAAAATGTAATTTCATATCTTCTTTAATCAATATTCGAAGTGTGTTCACAAATCGTTTTATGCATATCTATCTTTAATTTAAGTTTTTATGTTGATATCTTTGCTAATCTTGATTCGTCTATGTACAAGTAAGCAAAACCTTAAACCAGAGAGCTGCCTATGTAGAAAATGCAGCTGCCTGTGCAGAAAATGCAGCTGTACATCTGCACAGGCATCTCTCTGGAATTTTTTTTAAATTCCAGAGCATGTCTATATGCACGTCTATAATGGAGGCTATAAGCGCATCTATATGTGCGTCTATACTGATATAGATGTAGGTATAGATGCGCATATAGACGCCTGTCGGTAGACGCGATTTTAGACGCGCTTATAAATGTGTCCGTAACATTTTAAATCATATTGTCAAAACGCATCTATAAACGCGCCAACGGTCGTTTTTCCTTGTAGTGTGCGCAAGTGAGCCACAAAGGGCTTTCTACTATTTCAAGCTTTAAAAGGTGTAATTATATACAAAGCCTTTGTAGGACACCTATTCAAAGCATATGTTGTATACATGATTGGTAAAATTACGATGATAAGTAAATGCGACACAACAACCAGCAATCAATCGAATGAACAAGTTGAAACTGAATCAACACTGTTTATATTACTGAATCAGATGAAATACAACAAATAATAAATTATGACTCTAATGTGGAAGTGCTAATCCCCAAAACCCTATCCTAATGCTAAGGAGCTCAATCAGCTGAGATCTAACAATTCATACAGTGCTATGAGTACTAGGCTTAGGCTACACACTCAACATGTAGCTTCTTGTACACTTCTTGTTTTCTCTTATTCACTAGTTGCATATAAGACTAGCTTGTATAATGATCTAGGTAGGTGAACAACTCATCACATCAATGGTAGATAGACGAGTTGTGATTGAAGATTTATTTCTATAATCTTGCTGCCAATTCTACAGTTTCTAGTCGGCTAAATTGTGCCGGTTTAGGTGAGCTTTGCAAAACTTATTCCAGAGCTTGGGGGGTTCACCTCTAAGAAATTTTATGTATCACGTGCATTCAAGGGATATTAAAAAATGCCTTACATACTTTTATTAATAAAATGACCCCTTTTTCTTTATAGACTTATGACCCCTTTTTCTTTATAGACTTGTGATTTTTCTTTCCAAAATTAGTTTAAAAAACCCCTCCTATCAATGTACTTTTGTAACTTTTTTGAATTAATATACCTCTACTGATGAACTCACGTGCTACACTTACATATTTTTAGGTGAACCCCCCGAGTTCTAGAGAAGATGGAAACCTAAGATTCCTCCTTTGACGTAGGAATCACTTTTCACCAAACAGGTGGTGCATTTTACAAGGCCTAAGTTTTTGCAACCCTATCTTCCTAATGATGGTTGCACCTCACCCTTTGTCCTCTCCTCACAAAGTCTCCAAGTCTCCTCTCCCAAGTCTCCTCCCAAAGGACGATTCCTCCTCCAAGTCTCCTCCCAAAGGATGATTCCTCTCACAAGCTTATCTCTATCCCACTTGTCTCTCCCACCTCTTCATATATTCATGGTTTTTGAATGACATGTTTAGAATTAGGGTTTTTGATTGGTATTCTCTTCACTCTCTCTTTCTCTCTCTCCCATGCATAAGTTTGTTATGTTTAAAATTTTTGAATGGTATTCTCTTCTCTCTCTCTCTATCTCTCTCTCTCTTTCTTATACATAAGCCTAAGAGGCTTATGCATAAGCGGCCTCTTATGCATAAGAGGCTTATACTTAAATCTCCTTATGCATAAGGCTTAAACCTCCTTGTGTATCCATGCTATTCACACTTTTAGGGTTTTGTATTACTACTTCTTTTCTCAACTTTTTTTTATTTTGTTTTGTAGGTCTTATAATCCTCTCTTTCAACTTCACCAAAAAGAGGTAAATGCTTTTCTCTCTTTCCTCTCTTTTCGATTTTGTATGTATGCATTAGGTTCTTAGGGCTTTTGTATGTATGCATTAGGTTCTTAGGGCTTTTGAATGTATGCATTACTAATCCTTTCCTCACCCTTTTGTTGGTTTTGTAGGTCTTTTAATCTTCTCTTTCAACATCACCAAAAAGCGGTAAGTGCTTTCCTGTCTTTCCTCTCTTTCCTATCTTTTTATCCTCTCTTTCCTCTATTTTTATCTACCAAAAAGAGGGGTTTTGTTTTGTAGGTCCTCTATGCATAGAGCTTAATCTATGAATAGAGATCTAATCATAGATCTTAATCTATGCATTAAGCTCTATTTATAGAGCTTAATGCATAGATTAAGCTCTATGCATGCATTCATAATGCATAGAGATCTATGCATAGATTAAGATCTATGCATAGAGCTTAATCTTTTCGATTTTGTATGTATGCATTAGGTTCTTAGAGATTTTGTATGTATGAATTACTAATACTTTCCTCACTCTTTTGTTGGTTTTGTAGGTCTTCTAATCTTCTCTTTCAACATCACAAAAAAGAGGTAAGTGCTTTCCTATCTTTCCTATCTTTTTATCCTTTCTTTCTCTACCAAGAAGAGGGGTTTTTTTTGTAGGTCCTCTATGCATAGAGCTCAATCTATGAATAGAGATCTAATCATAGAACTTAATCTATGCATTAAGCTCTATTCGTAGAGCTTAATGCATAGACACTAAAGGAAAAGCGACCATAGGCACGTTTATAGACGCGTTTGACAACCTGCTTTAAAATATTATGGGCGTGTCTATAATCACGTCTAAAATCGCGTCTACAGACACGTGTCTATATGCACGTCTATAAGCGTGTCTATACTGATATAAACACGCTTCTAGACGTGCATATAGACTCACATATAGACGCGTAAATAGACGCCTCTATAGCCTTTGTTATAGACGCATTTTGGAATTTTCAAAAAAATCCATAGAGCTACCTGTGCAGATGTACAGCTGCATTTTCTATACATGTAGCTGCATTTTCTACCTGTGCAGCTGCATTTTTTGCATAGGTAGCTCTCTGGTTTAAGGTTTTGCTTACTTGTACATAGACGAATCAAGATCAGCAAAGATATCAACATAAAAACTTAAATTAAAGATAGATATACACAAAAAGATTTGTGATGAACACACTTCGAATATTGATTAAAGAAGATGAGAAATTACATTTTATATCCAAAAATTTCTCCATACATGATAGTAGCCACATAAGGCTTGAATAAAACATAGATACATAAAGAAGATGAGAAATTTCATCTTGTATCCAAGAAATTGTCCATACATGATGGTAGCCATATGAGACCTGAAAAAGAAACATAACACTAGTGACTTGTACACGTTTATAAACATAACAACACGCCAATACATGAAAGTTCCAAGACGTTTATAAATATAACAACACGTCAATACATGAAAGTTCCAAGACAGTAGCGTCTAGACTATAAATATAAGACAACACGTCAATACATGAAAGTTCCAAGACAGTAGCGTCTAGACTATAAATATAAGGACAAGACAGTAGCGTCTAGACTATAAATATAAGGAGGAGAATTTTTCTACCAAGACAGTAGCGTCTAGACTATAAATATAAGGAGGAGAATTTTTCTACCAAAGCGCCCTGCACGTTTATAACTATGACAACACGTCAATACATGAAAGTTAGCCCCCTTTTCAAAGGGAGCTTCGTAGCAAAACCGTCTCTTTTGCCCTGCACGCGAGCTAGTGTCTCTAATTATCCCCTCGATAATTAAGAAGAAGGGCGCGTAGAGCATAATCCGGTCTTTTGCGTCACGACCCCTTCGCTTAGCCCACAGCAGACCGGCGGTCAAGCCTGACTCGTGTGTATAAAATGTGTGCCCCGATGCATGACAAGCAGACTAGCCCTGCACAATCAATTCTGACTCTGAGCTTTTCGACTCAACCCTGCCTACGTAGACGCTGCAATTGCAAGCTGTAACCTAGTCGCTTCGGTTAATTTCCAAGTGCATTATATATACGCTACAGTTCCGTTTGTTCGAGAATTAGGAAAGATGTGGCGCGTGGCTAGGGCGTCCGAGTACCTGGTTATCACAGGCTTCCGCATTCCGGATGTGAAGCTGGCCAAGAAGGCTTGGGTTCTGCCCGGCCAGCGCTGCAGCGTCTTCGACATCACCCCCGTCAACTACACCGCAGGCCATGAGCGCCGAGAAGCTGCCCTTCCGGCTGCCCGCCGTCTTTACCATCGGTCCCTCCTCTCAGGAACCCGACGCCCTCCGCAAGTACGCCAAGCTGGTGGCTCCGCTGCAGAACGACGACACGGTTTTCCACCCGCCTACACGAGCTAGTGCAGGGCATCATCGAGGGGGAGACGCGTGTCCTTGCGGCCGGCATGACCATGGACGAGATCTTCAAAGGCACCAAGGACTTCAAGCGCGAGGTGTTTGCGAAGGTTCAATTGGAGCTCAACGAGTTCGGCCTGCACATCTACAACGCCAACGTAAAGCAGCTGGTGGACGTCAAAGGGCACGAGTATTTCTCGTACCTCGGGCAAAAGACGCAACAGGAGGCGGCCAACCAGGCCAAGGTGGAGGTGGCGGAGGCGCAGTATAAAGGCGATGTGGGAGCCAAGGAAAGGGAAGGCCTCACGCTACAAAACGCTGCCAGAGTGGAGGCCGAGACCAGAATCTACGCCAAGCAGCAGGCAGCGTTGGCCAGGCAGCAAGAGCTCAAGGTGGACGCGCAGACGAAGATATTCCAAAACTCTAAAGAAGCGGAGATAGCCGAGGCAGACGCCGCTCTGGCCACCAAGTCGGCCATGTGGGCACAGCAAGCAGAGGTGGCAAAACTCGAGGCGGATAATTACGCCGCCATCCGAGAGGCGGAGCTACAGAAGGAGGTGGAGCTGCGACGTGTGGAGGCCGAGACCGAGCGGCTCCGTGCGTCCCACCTCGCACCAGCTGTCGTGACTTGCGAGGCTGCAATGCAGTCTGCAAACGCTGCCCTTTACGAGAAACAGCGTGCCGCAGATGCAAATGCTTACGAGCAACAGTGCGCCGATGCCAAGCTCTACACTTGTAAGCAAGAAGCGTCGGGACTCGTGGCCATGGCAAACGCTCAGGCGGCCTATGTGCGCACCATGCTCGACACCTTCCACGGTGATGCTGCTGCTCTTCACGACTATCTGCTCCTCGACCGTGGTGTGTACCAAGAGATGGGCCGCATCAATGCCGATGCCGTCCAAGGGCTCGCCCCCAAAATCTCCATCTGGTCCACTAATAGTGATACAAGCTCATCGAGTGATTCTGCCATGCACGCGATGTCCAACGTCTTCAAAACAATCCCACCACTCTTCACCACCATTCGTGGCCAGACCGGTGTCTCTTCACTTCCTTGGCTTACCTCCCTTCACCATCAAGTGACTCCTCCCAAAAACAAAACATGATATTATAACGCATACAAACGATCAATTTTTGGTCGTATGTGGGAATAATAACAAGTGTAAATCCCTACTAGCTAGTAGTGCATGCCCAAGGGATTTGAATTTCTCTTTACCATAAAAATTCATCAACTTTCACTCCCCCCCCATTATTATGTGTGTCGTATGTGGAAATAATAACAAGTGTAAATCCCTACTAGCTAGTAGTGCATGCCCAAGGGATTTGAATTTCTCTTTACCATAAAAATTCATCAACTTTAATTCCGAAATGAGAGAGGCCACTGTTGGTAAGCCTCCGAGCGATTCCCGTTATCCGCTCACCCACCCTGCCCCGTGAGCCCAATGGTAGTATTTCGGTAGTGGCTGGTCCAAATCATTCATCTTATCTATTATCTAGTAGGTAAACAGGTTATCTATTATCTAGTAGGTAAAGTCAGAAGACGGTGTAGCCCAGCCCATAAGGGCCATGCGGACTGGACGTCCAATTCTCAATGGATGATCAATGAATAGGCAGAAATGAAACCTGTTGATGATGATCTCTTGGTTGGCTACTGGCTCGCGGTCAGTCACGTTACCCGAGAATCGACCACGGCTTGTGAATTGAAGTATATATCACATCTCTCTCGCATGGATGTCTCGGTGGTGATTAGCACAGAGTGGGATTGACGTCGATTAACTTCTGGGATTACTTTCCCATGCATACTACAAGGAAAAGAGACCATAGACGCGTTTATAGACGTCTTTTGACAACGTGCTTTAAAATATTATGGGTGCGTCTATAATCACGTCTAAAATCATGTCTATAGACATGCGTCTATATGCACGTCTATATTGATATAAACGTGCTTATATACACGCATATAGACGCCTTTATAGCCTTTGTTATAGACGTGCTCTGAATTAAAAGAAAATTCCACCTATGTAGATGTACAGCTGCATTTTCTACACATGTAGTTGCATTTTCTGCACAGGCAGCTCTCTGGTTAAAGGTTTTGCTTACTTGTGCATAGATGAATCAAGATCAGCAAAGATATTGATATAAAAACTTAAATTAAAGATAGATATGCACAAAAAGATTTGTGAACACACAAGATGAGAAATTACATTTTATATCCAAAAAGTTTTCCATACATGATCCTAAGGCTTGAATAAAAACATATATACATAGAGAAGATAAAAAATTTCATCATATATCCAAGAAATTGTCCATACATGATGGTAGCCACATGAGCCTTGAAAAGAAACATAGTTGCATAAACCAAAACTATACATGAAGAAAAACTACAAGGAAAACTACTCGGAGGAGTCATCACTCTTCGAATCATCTTGTCCACCTTGTGCCTACACAAAGTGAAGATATATATAAATAAAAATAGAAAGTATTAAAAAGGTCGAAACATGTTTTATAAATAAAAATAAAAAGTATTACCTGCATTGGTGTTCTCCTTGCTTGATTGTATTGTTCATCGGAGATGATCCCTTCATGGTGAAGGTAATCCCATGTATCTCCTCTACTGTGGCGAACGATGGTAGCTAGTCTCTCTGCTGGGGGAGGATCTCTACCCACAATGTCATGCTACATCATAAGACGAACATTATAACACAACTCCAATAGAGAGAATACAAAGAAAAGAAATGAAGTTGCACTATACATAATACAAACTCGGCCTCCCATGATACACGACCTCCAGATCCGAAGTGCTACGATCCATATCGCTCCATTTATATTCGCCACGCTTCTCTTTGTTGCTGGATCACTACTCCTTCTAGAAGCTCTTTCTTGTCTTTCTTCCACTCGCCCCTATGAGCAGTAGATGGCTTGCCGTGTCCATTTTGACCAGCATCTATTCGGTCTTTCTCCTCCTTTGCATGTCTCCTTCCTAGAGACCTCCCATTCTTAAGTATGTCTTTGATTTTGTGTTGCGCCCATCTTTGTTAAACCTTTGGTTGTGAGGATTAGGATACTTGTTGTGGACTACTTTAATGCAATCATCCACTAGGCTCTTTCTTTGCTGCTTAAAATGTATAAAGCTTTCTTTATAGTGTGCAAAAACTACTTGGCGCAAGTTGTTTACCACCTCCTTCGTACGAGAGTCATCAATTATGTTCTGTGATATCATAATATGATATATCACCATGATGTGGTGGTGACTCTAAAGAACTATCCCCACCCACAAAGCACTGCCCTAGGCATCCTCTATCTCCTCTACCTCCACTCTCAGTGGTGCTAGTGTGGCGTGAGGTACGACCGCCACTATCTCTCCACAACTTCCCTCCCTACGATGATGGATGCCACTCTCATGAGAGCCATGATGACTGTGAAGTGTCACATCTCCTGAAGGTGCAGATGTAGGAGATGTTGTAGCACTAACTGCGGGTTGACATATAAGGGGTGAATGTAAAGGCACGTGAAGTGCCTAGTAAGGGTAAAGTGTCTGGCAAGGGACTCTGTTGGGTGGCGGGACTTGATGGTAAAGGGGTGCCTCCTGCACATAGGCTGCCAATTGCTTGGGGGTGGAAGTATAGCCAAAGATGCCCTCTACCTCCCTAGCAAATCGTCCAGACTCGATGAGAGCCTCAATCTATGGGTCTATTGTGGGACAAGAGGACGAGGACCCAGACCACATCTATACAAACAAAGAAAATATTAAAAAAATATTATGAAATGAAGACTTCCTGGCTCTTTAATTCAATTGACCCCGAGAATCGTCTCATTCTTCAAAACACAAAAAATAAACAAATATTAAGAAACATGTAAGCCATTATACACACCAAGAATTATCTCATTCTCGGCACTATGCGTTATGCAAGCCGTTACGCAAGCCTTGCATAAAGCATTATGCATTAGGCCTTATGCATAAAGCTTATGCATAAGGCCTTAAGCATGAGGCCTTGTGCATAAAGCACTATGCATAAGGCCTTAAGCATGAGGCCTTATGCATAAAGCTACACATGAGGCCTTATGCATAAAACTATACATGAGGCCTTATGCATAAATCTTATGCATGAGGCTTATGCATAAAGCACTATGCATAAGGCCTTAAGCATAAACCTATGCATGAGACCTTATGCATAAAGCTATGCATGAGGCCTTTAGCATGAGGCTTTAAGCATAAAACTATGCATGAGGCCTTATGCGTAAAGCTTATGCATGAGGCTTATGCGAAAGCAGTATGCATAAGGCCTTAAGCATGAGGCCTTATGTATAGTTTTATGCATGAGGCCTTATGCATAAAGCATTATGCATAAGGCCTTAAGCATGAGGCCTTATGCATAGTTTTATGCATGAGACCTTATGCATAAAGCACTATGCATAAGACCTTAAGTATGCATAAAGCTTATGCGCAAACCTACAAAACAAATCCCGAGCACCCAAGGGTGCAATAATAATAGAGGAAAGAGAGAAAAGATATGAAAGTACTTACCTCTTTTTCGTGATGTTGAATGAGAGGATTAAAGGACCTACAAAATCAACAAAAGGGTGAGAAAAATATTAGTAAAGCTTATGCATAAAGCGATGCATGAGGTATTATGTTAAAGTACTATGTATAAGCTTCAAGTACTATGTCTTAAGCATAAAGCTTAAGGCATAAAGCTTATGCATAAGGCCTTGAGCATAAATCTTATGCATAAAGCATAAAGCTTATGCATAAAGCATAAAGCTTATGCATAAGGCTTATGCATAAAGCTTAAAGCATAAGGCTTATGCATAAAGCTATGTATGAGGCCTTATGCATAAAGCTATGCATGAGGCCTTATGCATGAGATCTTATGCATAAAGCTATGTATGAGGCCTTATGCATAAAGCTATGTATGAGGCCTTATGCATGAGATCTTATGCATAAAGCTTATGCATGATGCCTTATGCGTAAAGCTTATGAGAAAACCTACAAAACAAATCCCCAGCACCCAAGGGTGCAATAATAATAGAGGAAAGAGAGAAAAGATATGAAAATAGTTCTCTTTTTCGTGATTTTGAAAGAGAGGATTAGAGGACCTACAAAACCAACAAAAGGGTGAGAAAAAAATTAGTAAAGCTGATACATAAAACGATGCATGAGGCATTATGTTTAAAGTACTATGCATAAGCTTAAAGTACTATGCCTTAAGCATAAAGCTTATGCATAAGGCCTTAAGCATAACACTTATGCATAAAGCTTAAAGCATAAGGCTTATGCATAAAGCTATGCATGAGGCCTTATGCATGAGAGCTTATGCATGAGAGCTATGCATGAGGCCTTAAGCATAAAACTATGCTATGCATGAGGCCTTATGCATGAGAGCTTATGCATAACACTTATGCATGAGGCCATAAGGCTTATGCGCAAACCTATAAAACAAATCCCCAGCACCCAAGGGTACAATAATAATAGAGGAAAGAGAGGAAAGATATGAAAGCACTTACCTCTTTTTTGTGATGTTAAAAGAGAGGATTAAAGGACCTACAAAACCAACAGAAGGGTGAGAAAAAGATTAGTAAAGCTTATGCATAAAAAAGCGATGCATAAGGCATTATGTTTAAAGTACTATGTATAAGCTTAAAGTACTATGCCTTAAGCATAAAGCTTAATGCATAAAGCATAAATCTTATGTATAAAGCATAAAGCTCATGCATAAAGTATAAAGATTAAGCATAAAGCCTTAAGCATAAAGCATAAAGCTTATGCATAAAGCTATGCATAGGGTCTTATGCATAAATCTATGCATGGGGCTTATGCATAAAGCTTAAAGCATAAGGCATAAAGCTTATGCATAAGGCTTATGCATAAAGCATAAAGCTTAAGCATAAGGCCTTAAGCATAAAGCATAAAGATTATGCATAAAGCTTAAAGCATAAGGCATAAAGCTTATACATAAGGCTTATGCATAAAGCATAAAGCTTAAGCATAAGGCCTTAAGCATAAAGCGTAAAGAATATGCATAAGGCTTATGCATAGATCATAAAGCTTATGAAAAAGGCTTATGCATAAAGCTATGAATGAGGCCTTAAGCATAAAACTATGCATGAGGCCTTATGCATAAGAGCTTATGTATAAAGCTTATGCTTGAGGCCTTATGCATATATAAGGCTTATGCATAAAGGTTATGTACAAACCTACAAAACAAATCCCTAGTCGCCAAGGGTGCAATAATAATAGAGGAAAGAGAGAAAAGATATGAAAGCACTCACCTCTTTTTCGTGATGTTGAAAGAGAGGATTAGAGGACCTACAAAACCAACAAAAGGGTGAGCAAAAGATTAGTAATGCATACATACAAACCAAGAAAATATTAAGGGTTCAAGAAGAAGAGCAAGAGCAAGAAGAAGAACAAGAAGAAAAGGAGCAAGAAGAAGAAGAAGAGAAAGAGACTCACCACAACCAAGGTATGTACCAAGGTAAACTCTTACTCCACAGTCCTTTGTAAAGCAGATCTGCAGCCTGGGGATGAAGCTTGAGAGAGGCTTGAGAGGGTGAGATACGGTTAGAAGCTTGAGAGGGTGAGAGAGGATTAGAAATAGGATGGGATGTTTTTTGGAAGAATCGCGTTTTGCCAAAATACTGGCAAAACACTCAAGTTTAATTTTTAATCTTTTTTGCCACAATGCACATCTATAAATGTGTCTGTACACGCATCTAAAAGTGCATCTATAAATGTGTCTATTTTACTGAGTAGATACGTATATAGACGTGCTTTTAGACACGTGTACAGATACGCTTATAGACGCGCAAATAAACGTGAAACATAAAAGTTTTGGCACACACATAGAAAGATGATTTTTTTTTGAATATGCAAGATGTCTTCATCAATTAGTTCTTCTAGTAATGATGAGTCCCTTTGTGTTCAAAATCGAGATCGTTGGTTGCAACAAAAATAAAATGTATATGTGATCGTCGTTGTCGAGGATGTATGCGTCGATGACATAGCATCACGATGAATCACATTTCAATGTATGAAAAATGGTCTACGTGCTTGTCTCAAGTTGCTCAACTTGCAACAAACAATCTATGGATGGAGCAATGCAAGTTCGAATGCACTTCTTAAGTGAGTTTTTTTACTTTCATAAATTGTCTACTTCCATTTAGATATATAAGAAGAAATTATTTTTTATATTAATGTACTTCATTATAGTGCCATAAGCACCATGGACGTAATGTGCCATACCCCGAGCACCTACGAGCACTTCCCAAGGATCTTGATGTAGATTGGCTACATGAGGAGATGGAGAGAGTGGCGCAAAATAAAAACATGCATATCACATTGGAAGAGTGGGAGTATGCCCAAGGATGCTTCAAAAAGATAAACAAACTTGTTTTCTCAATCATATTTTAGTATGTCAAACTTGCGAAATTTTATTTTTAGGTATTTATAAAAAAATTTATCTTGGTATAGTGTACAATGTTTAATGCTTTGTGGTGGGAGGGTAAACATTTTTGCACACAAAGGATTGATGAGAAGAGGAACACCCAAGATTGTGGGGTAATTGCAATCTTTGAGGGAGCCAATGGAGCCATGGATGATTATTGTGGATTGATCCAAAATATCATTAAGCTTGACTTTCGAAGCTTCTTTGTATATATTTTGGATGTCAAGTGGTTTAAGGATGTGGTTGAAAGAGCTCCTAATGCAACAATCAAGCGTCATGCAAGTGGCTTTGTGACCATCGACTCTACAAAGTTTTGGCAAAAGGAAAGGATGGGACTCTAGTGCTACCACGACATTTTGAACAGGTACATATAATTATTGGTAATTATAATATATGCATTTATAGATAGTACAGATGTAATTTTTTTGTATGATGTACCTTTGTGCTTGAATAGGTTGTGTATCAAAACCAATAATTGACAATAAAAGATGGTGGCATATAATCCCAATCTCACCACATTCAAGAGCCATTTATAGTGCATTCACCCACATTGAGCATATGGAGGAGCATGTCAACTCAACTATAAAGGGAGATAGCTTGGAAAACATTCATGATGATCATGCCATTGGAGATGATGATCGTGCTATTGGAGATGATGATATTGCCTCTCATAGTGATGATTCTAGTAATGGGATGGATCTCTTTGTAGATTTGGATATAGACATGAACATTGAGATAGATACTTTAGCAAGGGTTGACCTCATTGAAAATGAGGTTGAACTGTAGTTCTTTCATTGTACTTTTATTATGGCTATGGTATTCCTTTTGGTTGTTTGTTTATTGGTGATTGATTGATATAGATTACATGTATAGATTCATGCCTTTTTGAGATTACATGTATAGATTTATTGTGATATGTTGCTTTTCGTGGCATTACTTAATCATTCACTTTTGGACTGCTTTTCATGGAGGTTCAAGATTTTTTTTTTAAAGCTTCACTTTGATGAAAAGATGTGGGGATTGAATCATTGTCCTTTGGATTGTTTTTCATGGAATTACTTGATATACCTAAGCCTTTGCATGTATCCATCCCTTTCACCACATTACTTGATTTATACCTATTTCTTTTCTCTTTCCTTAGCATATTTTTCCTTGCAAATATGCTTTCTAGAGATTCATTTGTATATGAATGCACCAAAAAATCATGCATATTATCAAAACCTTGTGCATATAGTTCAACAAATGATATTTTTGGGGATTGAAGATTTTGTTTTTCTTTGCAAGGTCCACAATTACAACTGCATAGGAAATTGTTGCAGACTGTGTCTATTAGCGCGTCTATACTCGCGTCTATAAAAGCGTCTAATTTCAAAGAAACTAGACATGCTTATAGACACCAGTATAGACATAGCCGTACCTTACGCATCTATAAGAGCGTCTAATTTCAAAGGAACTAGACGCCCTTATAGATGCGAGTATAGGCGCCCCCATAACTTGCACGTCTATGCAACGCGTCTATGCTTGGTTTATGTTGTAGTCACTCCCCCCCATTATTATGTGTGTATATGCACGAGGACTCTTACAGTTATGGGGGAAATTCAAGGAACCGTCATTAGGTTAGAGTAAATATTTGAATTCTGGTCGCTTTTTTGCAAAAACATTGTGAAGCTTGATTAAACATAACAAAGATGGTAAATTTGCATCATTCAGTATCTCTTAAACTCATATATCTTTACAAAATTCCTCCATTAGGAGCCATACAGCTACTACTTCTCGAGATTTTGAAATTTTCACCGACCTCAAGCTCGATCTCTCTCTCTCTCTCTCGTCTTCTTGTTTTTTCTTTCTTCTTGTTTGTATTCTTTTTGTTGTTCTTGTGTATTTTTTTAGAAGACATATCCCTACTTCATCTCCTTCTTTTGGCAATTTCAAATCCACATTAACTTTCTATGGATTGTTTTCAAGTAGAGCAATGTTATTTGCATCACTACCCCTAGCAACTAAGGTTCTACAAAGAAGTAATTATTGTAAGCCATAGCTAAGATTCTACAAAGAAGTAGTTATTGCAAGCCATTATTACCCAGCTTATCCATGTAGTTTTTAGTTGCAAAATATTAAGTTTGGTTCTATGAAGCACATTAGAAGAGCTTCGTGGGTGCTTGTGGCATAATACCAAGGCTTTTCACCAAGCCTGTTTTATGACGTTTTGCGAGGTCATCAATATTGGGCCTTGATAAAAGTACCCTTGACCATTTTGAAATTCATTAGACTATTACATCCTTGTAGTAAATAAGTTATGGTTATGGTTATTACTCTATAAGTTAGATAAGGTGTGAGATATTGGGTAATTTAGCTAAAAATTTCATTAAAATAGGATTGATATTAGCATCTTATCCCCTATATACGTGAGTGGTTGTGAATCTAAGCTACTATGGAGCCATAATTGTGTGAGCTTGGATCTTTTCTAGCTCTATATATGGTAGACTTATATATGATAGATTGTTGAAACCTTTTCAGGTTTATGGGATTGGAATGGACCAATCCATCAGGTATCCATCCTTATGCTCTTGTGTATATGCAAGTCTTATTCATGTGTTGTAGCATTCCACTGATTAAATCACTATTTAACAAGTTTATGCAGGTCCTTGGGTGGATGGTCGATCTGTTCCACCCTATCTTATCCTAATTGAAATTATATTATAGAAACGCAATTGGTACACAATTGTTTTTGGTGTGTGCATAGCGTCGCAAGCTTTCTATAGAGTCAATTGGTTTGTCAATCTGATATTCCTATAAAAATTATGTCATTTCAGATAAACAACACTTAAAATAGGAAAACAGGCAACGTGTAGCTCGTGCGGTAAATTCTGAGTATTTTCTCAACTTCATTAGAGTTCAGAGTATAGATAATTCTGACACTATTTTGAATACACAAGAAGTTGCAAATTCTGAAACAGCTTGTATTGCTCATTAAGCGTTCCTTTTCATGTTTTACTTATGGTGGTCGCTCTTATCAAGGTGGCAATCCTTCTCGAATTTCCTTTCCCAATAAAAATTGTTCCTATTATGATAAGAATGGTCATACTATCTCTAATTGGTGGGCACGTCAGTATGATGAGGAACATGGCATTACCACCAAGCAACCTCGTTCGAATTCCTCCAAAATCGTAATCTTTATAACTATTGCAGTCATGCAGATCATCCATCTCATCATTGTTTCAAAAGGCGATATGATCAAAATTGCAATCACTCATATATTGCTCAAAGTAGTGATGAAAATAATCATCAAGAGGTAAAATGAGTTCATCATGATATTTCTCCAAGAAGAGTACTTGTTCGGGCTGGTTCTCCTAGCTTGAAAGTTGGATCCTCCTAGTTTGAAAGTTATATTTATTGGATATTCTGATAATTCTAAAGGATATAAATTTTATGATCCTACTTCTTAGAAAGTCATCATCAGTTGTGATGCTATATTCGATGAACGTTCAATGGGAGGTACATGGTCTAGTAAGGATTCTGTTGATACACAATCCTTACTCACTCCTTTTCCTTTTCTATTTGATAATCATTGTATCTCTCAAGATGTTGTGCATCCTTCTTCTCCTATGAAGGATTCTGAAGATCCTATGAAAGATTCTACTGATAATCTTGATATATACATTGATCTTCCCATTGATATTGAGCATGGTTCAAATCATGTCTATGATGATAGTTTTGATGATGCTATGAATGTTCATGAAGATCCGACAACTTATACAGAAGCTATCTCTTCTCCACAAAAGGATCAATGGGACAGGAGGCTATGCAAGCCGAATATGATTCTTTGATTTCCAAAGGTACATGGGTTATTACTGATTTGCCTCCTGATCATGTTCCTATCAAATGAAAATGGGTATATAAAACAAAGACAAAGGCTGATGGATCTTTTGATAAGTTTAAAGCTCGTTTGGTTGCAAAAGGATACTCACAATTTGCAGGTGTTGATTATCAGGATACATTTTCCCCAGTTGTTCGCATGACTAGCATACGTTTCCTTTTGGAATTTTCTACTCATTTTTATTTGGAGATTCATCAGATGGATGTGAAAATTTCTTTTCTTAATGGTGATCTCAAAGAAGAGATTTATATGGAGCAACTAGAAGGATTTTCAATTCCTAGGAAGGAAAATATTTTGTGTCATCTTCATCGCGCTCTTTATGGTTTAAAGAAGGCATCATGTTCTTGGTATATCAAAATCAATCTCTTCCTCACATCAAAAGGGTTTATCTCTTGTTTCTTTGATATCCTAATATATTCTATTTGTTATTATTTCTCTATACGTCAATGATACCATACTTGTTTCCAATAATCTTGACTTTATGCAACTCATAAAGAAGATTTTGTCATCGGCTTTTCAGATGGTGGATCTTGGTGAGATTCACTCTTATCTTGGTATTCAAGTTCAACACTATCTACTAGAAAGGTATCTTGTTTCTTTGTCAATCAAAATTCATTAACGATATTATTGAAAAGTTTGGTCTGGTCAATGCTCATTCTGAAAATACTCCATGTCTTGTAAACTCGATCAAGTTTTATAGCCACAACTCATTACAAAGCATTAGCCCCACATCAACCTTATGCTAATCTCATTGGCTATTTATAATTTTTTAGCTTAAACACCAGACCACATATTCTCTTTGCGGCTAATTTCTTGGAGAAACATCTTGCTTCTCCTTCTATTGGGCATTGGACTGCAACCAAACGTGTTCTTAAATATTTAAAAGGCACTAAAGACTTTTGACTCATCTATCACTCTTCTTGGTTATCCAGATATGCTTATTGGGCAAGTTCTCTCTCGTCTATGCGATCTATAGGTGGAAATTGTTTCTTTGTTAATGGTTGCTTAATTTCTTGGGCTAGCAAGAAACACCGTTGTGTTGCAGTCTCTACAACCAAATCTGAGTATGTAGCTACATCTTTAGAAGCTTGTGAATTGGTATGGTTTCATCAATTACTTGGACGTCCATTATCGTCAAGTAATCCACTTATATGTGATAATCAAAGTGCCATTAGTCTCACCAAGGATTATGTTCAACATAGCAAATCCAAGCATATTGCTATTCATTATCATTATGTTTGACATGAAGTGAAGAAAGGATCAATAATGAGTGAGCATTTCCCCACATATCAGATGATTGCAGATATATTCACCAAAGGACTGAGTGAAGCTCGATTCACAGCATTATGTGGAGAACTTGGACTGGTTGCACCTTCATGCTTTGGAGATTAATACTTTTCACACTCACACCCTAAATAATTAAACTTGTATAAAATGTATTTTTGTATCCTTATCTATATAGATACTCTTTCACATTACGCACATTGATCTTTTGTATATGATATGTATATAGAGGGGCTCAAGTTTTTACAATGTACTCCCCCCCCAAGGGTTTTTTCACTCGCAGCTAGAGACCTTTGTTTGAATGGGGGTGTTAAAGCTATATATATCACACCCTAACTTGACCTAGATCTCACCTATATATACAAATTCATAATCAATGTGAGCTAGTCTTTTGGGAGCGTATATGGTGTAACTCTCTGCCTCCTTCTCTATCTCTGAGTCTCTATGTCCTTATCTCTTCATGTTCGTGTATTTGCAACACTTGTCTCATCACCATAAGGGAGTAACTTGTGGAGAATCTAGGGTCCTCAACCTTGCCTCCCTTGGTGTCACCACTATGGACATTAGCACTTGGGTAGGGAAAAACGAGAGAGAGAGCTATGGAAATCTTAATCTAAACCTCAATACCAATGTGAGTGTGAGAATGGGGAAATGATGGACAGGGAGAGGCAAAGGGAGAAGAAGAATAGACTAAGCAACATCACTCTGCACACCCACCAGATAATCCAAACAAGCAAGCATAAAGAGAAAGCAAACATACACACATGCATAAAGAGAAATAAAACATACAAGAAAGAATAAACACATGAGCACAAACACTAGCATTGATTGTGATAATACGATTGTGTGTGTTCCCATTAATCATAATGATGTATATAAGCCTTATATTTATAATGATGTATATAAGCCTTATATTTATAATGTTTGGCTTTCCATGTATTGTCCAGGGGCCCAAAAGCTAGAAAAAGACTTATTTTCTAAGTCGAGTATAAACTACTGGTGTTACACAAGTCATAAGCTTGGTATATGACATTACACAAGTTATAACATCAGAGATATCCCAAATTTGTTACATGATGCACTTTGAATGGTACAAAATGATATGGTTAAAAAGTGTGTAAACCCGCACTCCAAGTAATGTCAACCATTGTAGTTGATATACTCCCCTCCCCAATCATGGTTCCATCCTCAAAATAGGCATGAAGGTACGGGGGAGGTTAATGGTACAAGTTGTTATAATTTCAATAGAAGTCATAATGTGACTTCACATATAATATGAGGTGCTTTGGTGCTTTGATGGAAGGAGTGGTAGGAGGTCTAGAATACTAACTCAAACATATCTTTGAAGGTGTTGAGCTCCAAACTGTAGATCCATTGTAGTTGTATGTAGTACACAAGGAAAATAATAGGGGCTTATATTCTTCACCAATTGGCTATTTTTGTGGTTTTTTCACAAAAACAATTGCCCAATATTTTAAAACATTCGCCCAAATTTTGGCCATTTTGAAGGGTTTTAGAAAATATTCGCCCAATTTTGCACATTTTAGGGCTTTTTTAAAAACATTCGCCCCATTTTTTATAATTTTAGATTTATATAGAAGGAATATTCACCAACTCACATACACTTACATATTCATAGAGGCATCATATTTTTTACTCTGGTAGTAGACTAATATCTATCTAAGAGGAGGTCTGCAATGCTAACTCAATATCTTCAAAGGTGATTAGTTCCCAACCTTGGAGCCTTTGTAATCAGACATAATAGACTAATATCTATCTAAAAGAGTGGGCCCTTTGTTGATGTCAAAAGAAAGGCCTTTAAGATCGCTTCATAGCAATGCCAATTAGGGAATTCATCCAACAAAGTGATGATGAGAAGAAGAGGATGGTCGTGACTATATATGAGTCAAGCACCTAGTTGTAATACTAGATAAATTTAGCATATTGCACAATGTCCAAGCTTCTATTAGCTCATAGAATGGAGCTGGACTCACACACACACTGTTAGTATATATTTAATGACCGTCTCTCAACACATATCTCACATTAATGTATGGTGCACATTTTTACGGCCCCCATTATGAGGAGAAGCCATTGGTGCACATATCCTTAGTGGGAATCCCAGCTTAGATTCTTTAAGGGGTCGTAGTTGTGACCATTTATAGTTAGGAGATGATGAGGGGTACAAGCATTAGTTGGGGTATCGCGAATATTACCTAGGATACTAATTTCACGATTAGTGGGTGATGGTTGATTGGGCCACGTTATAGATATGTGGGCAATGAACCCTGTCAATGCAGCGTAGCCGCCCACATCTTAGATGCATCCACCACACTAGCTACAACACTATAAATGGACATAGTTGGAACAAGCTAAGGCATCCAATGCTTGTGAGCATATATTCCCTATACTCTCAGTACACTCCCATCCAGAGTCTGTCTAGATTACCATCTAAACTCTACACTAGAGTGTATGGGCGGACAACACCGTCATATTACACTACAAGAGGTGGGGCCATTATCCATGCTTTTTTTGATGCTTTAGAACAAAGCTTAAAGTCCCCTAAACGTCAAAATACCCATTGAAATAGAAACATCGAAATAAGCGCCGAAATAAGCATCGAAACAAGAGTCAAAAAAAGTAATTTTACTATGCATTTTTCGACGACACTTTCGACCGACAACTATCTTGACTGACATTTCGACTACTATTTCAACGGTTATTTCGACTCCAATTTTGATTGGTATTTCGACACTTATTTTGACTATCATTTAGACGCTGTTTTCGATAGATACAAGAAACTTTCAACGCTCTTTTTGAGAGACAGATGCAAGAAACTTTCAACGCTTATTTCGACGGATGCAAGAAACTTTCGATGCTTTTTCCACGCGTGTAGGTATTAATTTTTTTTAGCATAATGGTACATCCAGCTACTACAGTCTTGTAGTTGGATGCACCATTATGCCAAATTTATAGAGTGCCAAAGGCAACTGTACTCTGATGTGAAGAATGAAGAGAATTTGTTGAAAAAGTTAGAGAGAGTGCCATAACGTTTTCGACATTACAAAGTAGGTACACAATTCACACAAGTGCAAACAATGGCCAAATTATATTGCAAGATGTGAAATTTACATATCAAGCTCTGACGAGATAAGCCAAAATTAAAATTTACATATCAAGCTTCGACAAGATAAACCAAAATTTACATACAATCTATACAGGCTCAAACAAAGATGTGAGCTGACCAAAATGTGTATGTACAAGGGGAAAGACATGGGCAAGGCCACTCTATGCGAAGCCCTCACTCAAGATCAAGCATTGGTCCTTGCAAAAATCATACAAGATGCTTTTTTTGGTATACCAAAACAACGATCTAACATGACAAGGCAAAGCAAGTATACAAATCATAAGGTTAAGGCTTGCCGCACTTACCATATCTACAATGCAGCCCCAATTGAGGTTGGAGCCTTCTCGCGCTGAAGCTTCTCCAAAAGAAAGTATGTGTTATGGCGGCGAGCAATGTCCTCTTCTCCTGTTGCCCGCGGCCGACCAACCACTTGATTCTAAAAGTACCAACATAACAAGATAAGCATTGATACTTTTACAAAGTAGACATAACATCAAATGAAACATACAAGATAAATGTTGATACTTACAAAGTAGACATGGAATGCATCCCAACCGCCGCTTCCAACGTGAGAGCTTCCTATGCTCTCCATTTGGGCTTTGGCTGCATCCTCTTGTTGCTTGTAGTGTTGGGGATTTTGAGCATGCTTTTGCCTCTCCTCATTCCAATCCTCAGTGCTCATGTACCAAGGCTTCTCACCCCTTGCCTTCACTCTCCTAGTCACATCTCCCCGCCAATGTTTCATGACATCCACCATGTGGTCCTTTATCCACCTTATGGGGATGACATCACTACCGCGGGCCGGCTTGTACTCATCCTTGATTTGATTTATGACTCTATCTTTCTTGTCTTTCTCAAATTTTGACCATAAAGTCATAAAGTCATTTGCAAAGACACTGTGGCAAAGCTCGTGGATGTGGATCTTTATCTTTTGCCCGACATTATCCAAAACCACATTGCCATTGACAATTGTGTAAAAGTTTTCTCCATCATCAGCGGGTGTGGGCTGTGTGTCGAAACGTTGCGATGATTGCAAGCGTGGAGTGCTTCTGGCGCTAGATGGGGAAGGATGCTCACGTGGGGACATAGACACATCTGTGCCCCCACTTGGGCAACAACCATGTCCACCTCCACTACTCGAGCGTTGTCCTCTCTGTGCGAGTGGACAAGCGACCTGAGGGAGGGGTTCTAGAGCGGCTCTTAGTGGGGTTTCTATACAGGTGAACTAGGGTTAGCGGTGGTGGTTCCCGATGGTGCGACCGAAGTGCCCGCCCCTCTCCCAAAGTATTGTTGTGCCATCTCTCTTTGCTCGGGTGTGGCTTGTGCTAAAAAACCCATAAACTGGTCATGCGACATGGCATATGGAGACAAGGATGGAGAGTAAGCCGGTGACTCATCTGGAGTGCGAGACATGTTTCTACACACACATAACAAAGCCCACATGGACACTTTAATAAGAGCATACACATGAGTTATCCCTCAACATTCATTATTCATAAAGGGTGCAATAATAATAGAGAAAAGATAGAAAAGCACTTACCTCTTTTTCATGATGTTGAAAGAGAGGATTAGAGGACCTACAAAACCAACAAAAGGGTGAGGAAAGGATTAGTAATGCATACATACAAAAGCTATGCATGAGGCCTTATACATAAAGCTTATGTATAAAGCATTATGCATGAGGCTTTTGCATAAAGCACTATGCAAGCCATGCTATCCTAAACTAAACCATATCCCGGCACTATGCATTAAGCATGCATGCATAGAGCTTAATGCATGCATAGATAGAGTTGAATGCATGCATAGAGCTTAATCTATGCATATATCTCTATGCATTATGAATGCATGCATAGAGCTTAATCTATGCATTAGGCTATACGAATAGAGCTTAATGCATAGATTAAGCTCTATGATTAGAGCTCTATGCATGTGCATTAAGCTCTATGCATGTGCATTAAGCTCTATGCATAGAGAACCTACAAAACAAAACTCCTCTTTTTGGTAGATAAAAATAGAGGAAAGTGAGAAAGGAATTTACCTCTGTTTGGTGAAGTTGAAAGAGAGGATTAGAAGACCTACAAAACAAAACAAAAAGTTGAGAAAAGAATTAGTAATACAAAACCCTAAAAGTGTGAATAGCACGGATACACAAGGAGGTTTATCCTTCAACACACACACACCAATTTAACAACCAAGAAGAGAGGAGAGGAGAGGGGAGGGGAGGGGAGGGGAGGGAGGGCAAAGAAGGAGGTGGAGAAGAGCTTGGGAGAGAGAAAGAACCTGCAAAATAAATGAGAAAGCAAAAAAACAAGAAAAGTACTCATAATTACACACACATACATTTTACATCACATGTACATGTAACCAAGAGGAGATGGGAGTGAGGGAAAAGGAGGCATACCTGGTGAGGAAGCAAAACACATGCACATGAAAAAAAATGAAAAAAAAAAGAGAGGTGATTTGAGTGGTCAATTTGTCAATCCAATACTGGGTATAAATCTGAATTGGCATTATTTGGGACAATGGGATTTTTTAGCTTATATGATTCATGTAACTCATTAATCATGCTCATAAATCAATTGTACAAGGGCAAGTCACTAGCCATTGATAAGGCTAAGAACCACTTAAGTAGTTTCAATGCATTTTCATTTTAAAGGGATATGCACCATCATCATGTCAAGCTTCATAAACACATTGAGAATATGATCCATCTTTTCCTACATGGATTTCATTACACACTGAAATCACAGATGAGGATGACCGAGGGATAAATCGACATCAGGGTCTACATCGACATAAAGAAGATCAAGAGCTACATTGACATTATGAGCTTTATCAAGAAGATCTTCATCAGCATATTGGTCATCTAAGGGGGATTCTCCCTTTATTTATAATTTAGTTTATATGTTGAATCAAGGGTTCTCCGTCTCGGTCATCCCCCAAAATCTAAATCCTTTGGACCTTTTGGGATTGTTATATAGCCTTAATGTTATTAAAGCCATAGGTGGCTTCCTAGACTCTAGCCAAGGCCAACCCACTTGTGGTCACCTCTCTATCCTAAGTGATTTGTAATCATAACTCGATGTCTAGCATCTATCATCATTGACTAGAATTGTAAACCACCATGACTAAGACCTATAGGCACTTGGATGATCATCATTGACTAGAATTGTAAACCACCATGACTAAGACCTATAGGCACTTGGATGATCATCATAAATAGTGTTGTAAACAATAACCAGATCTAGCATTGACATCATAGTAGCCATGGATATTTTTTTTAGGGAAGGTGTCAAAATACACTAAAATACCATGTGACATTGGGGATATGAGCATTTGGTCCTTAGGTTTATATCCAACTTGGTGTGAACCCTCTAGGTGTAAACAACCTATTAGTTAGAGTCAAAAGATAGGGCTTGATGCCTATAAAAGGGCATTGTACTTGGTGCTTCATCTTATCTCATTCATAAGACATTCACCTCGTATTTTCCCAACTTGCTTTCCTTTGTGTACTCAAGCTTCTATTCTCTGTTCTTCTTCACACTCCACAACTAACTATGGAGACATTTCATCCTCCATAGCTCTATGGTTGATCAATCATGTGATTGCAAAAAAATCTAGGGTGTCATTCTAGCATGGTTTTATGACCATTAAAAAAATTTTATTACAGTTCAAGGAATTGCGAGTTGACTCAACTACAAGGCATACGAGGCTCAAAATTTACGGGAGTTATAAAATGACACTTTTAAGATAGTAGCACTTGGAGGATTATACTACCAAGATTAAAACAAATGTCTTTGGTGTCATTTATAGTGACATTTTGTGTCACTAGGAGTGTTACTAGAATTGTATCACTAAGCGACAATACTAGTGACAATAATCTCAATAATACAAGAGTTATACTATAGCATGTGTAGTTCAAGTTTCAGTTCTCTCTCTATCGTGAGTTATCTCTCTCCAAGCCTTGATTTGTATCTTCTCTCCACCCTCCTTTGCATACATTGCGCACACTTGTATTTTCCCTTGCCCACTGATCCTATAAGTGTTAAAGCAAAAACACTGGCATGCCTATTATGTTTGGGTCTATGCCCTTATATACGATCTTAATAAAGCAATTTGCAATTTCTCAAAAACATAAAGTGTTTTTTTTACAAAACTCAACTAACAAAAAAAACTATTTAACTTAAGAGTTTATTTACATGCTACATATGATATTCTCTACTTGAGCTTGTCTAGTTTTAACACTCCCCTCAAGCTCAAGTTGAGGTGATGTTCAGGCCTTAAACTCTAAGTAGTTATCATTGAGACTTTTTAAACTTCTATCTTGTCAATGCTCTGGTGACGACATTTGTAATCTAATCTTTAGTCTTCACAAATATTAGATTAGCTTGAAAGTCAATATTAGATAAAATGGGACTGTATTTAAAAAATTTGTTTTGGCGATAACTTGAACATGCAAACTCCAAATTTGTCCGACAAAGTAGATCTAGATTCTACTTTTCAAGCTCTTTCCAATGATATGTCACATGAATATGTTTTGACAAACTTTTGGATGAGTTTACCATACCCCCACTTTTTTCATGGGAATGGGATTTTTCCCACTTTATCTAATATTGACTTTTGACCTTATAGCACTTTTTCTTCAATAAAGTGATAATTCATCTTACTGTGTTTTGTTCGAGCATGAAACACTAGCTTCTTTTCCACTTGAATATTGGTTCTATCAACATTACATCCAAATCAACTAAGAGTTATTGCATCCATATAACTTCACATGCTTCTTATGCTAAAGCTCCATACTCTACTTCTAAAGTACTTAAGTCTACTAGTCTTTAGGTTGTTTGCAAGATCAGGGTGTCCACTTTTGTCCAGTTTATGCTGGACTAGGACAATGCTTGGACAGCAAATTTGGGGTGGCAAGGTACTTCAAATCTGATCAAGAAACTAATAGAAAATACCCATGCACTCAAATTAACCCAATATAACTTAAATTAATATAAATTAGTGTAATTAATCATAAAATTAATAAAAAATATGATGAAACGATAAAAAATTTATCTTTCCATACTTAGTGTGATCCAATTTGTTTTTACATAAATGCACCATTACAATTACACTAGTTTCTATAGGTTTTAGATGATATAATTAGTAAAATTACATCAAAAATATAATTTTACTAATTATATTATTAATGTTTGCATGCCTTTTGATAGCCCGAAAGTATTTTTGATGAAAAGAGATCATTAAAAATCCAACCATTGGATTTGTAATTTTGACTAACCACCACTCTTTTTATCTACAAGATTGAGCATTTTAAGTGGTAGTTATTATGGGTACAAAAAGTGGCATATATTATAACACTTTAAAGACCTTGAAATATTTAAAGAAAATAGAAAAATAGCTTAAAATGTTCTCAAAAATCAAGTTAAGCTCTGTATTATGTGAAGATCTAAGGTCCAAAGTGGGAATCTCATATGAGTTTATATGTAAAAGATATTAGCATTTTATGGTATGAGTCCAAATATGGGACAGGGTGTATACATTGACTTTGTACCTAAGAAAATGAGGACTTTTGACTATCTAATGCTTAGATTATGCAACTATATTCCCAACTTTGTATGTGATGTTCCAACAAAAGAACTTGAAGGAAATTCCTTCGTTAGCTAGGAGAGATTGGTTCACTAAAGGTAAACAAACGCCTGTTTTAACTGGACACCTTGATTCTACAACCATTAGGGAAAGGTTGAGGTCTATAGGGGCCCTTTAAGCTGCCATATTAGGATTTTAATGACTTTTTGTTAAAATGTTAAGTTTCTTTGACTTTAGATACCTTCTTATTCTCCAAATGGCTAGAAGTTTGAATTTCAAAGTTTCCTGCCAAAATTGAATTTAAAATTGAGTGGGAAAAACCATATCATGTGACATATCTATGGAAAAAGCTCAGCGAGTAGATTCTGGATCTCTAATCTCCGATAAATTTTGAGCTCATATGTAGAAGCTATGGATGTCCGAAATTTTAAAAACTTTCCCCCACTTTTTGGGAATGAAAAGTACAAAAAGGCATCTTCTAGAGATTCTTTGACCACCTTTAATCACCCAACATTTTTGTATACATGGCATCACATGATTGGCCCTTTTCCTTAATAACCTTTTAATCACATGGCATCTTAAAGGGCCCCTATAGACCTCAACCTTCCCCTAATGCACCCCTTTAATTTTTAAGAAAAAAAATCATTCCTAACAAGCACATGCCTGTGGTGCTTCTTCTTGTGATGGATCACTTGACAAATGTGCATCATAAAATGTATGAAGTTTAAACTCATCTTTACATTGAGAGTGAAGTTCATGATATTATAATTTTAACATATCTCAAGATTCTTCTCACAGCATCCATGTGTGGTTTCATTGGGTTTTAAATAAGCTAGCTTACCACTCTAACTACATGAGAAATATCTAGCCTTATAATTATGAGATAAATGAGTTTTTCTCTTCAAGTTATATATACAAGGTTTCATCCTTAAATATTAATCATTTTTCCACTTCAAGTTTTACATTCACTTCCAAAGTGGTAGCCATAGGTTTGCAATTTGTTAAACCGTAGTTCCAACATGTCTACAGCATACCTTCTTTATGAAAGCAAAGTGATTTTCATCTTTTGATTATTTTTACTCCAAGGAGATACCTTATCTCTCCCAATTACTTCATGTTAAATTCTTCACAAAGTTGTGCTTTTTCTTGCATGCTCTTATTCGTTATTTTTTGTTAAGATAATATCATCCATATAAAGTACCAAAGTTGTAATACTACCTCCTTCTATCATTACAAAGAGCAAAGGATCTATGCATAACTCTTGTTGAAGCCAATACTTCTCAAATAATTTGAGAACCTATTAAACCATGCTCCAGGTTCTTACTTTAATCCATATGAGCTTTCTTTAACTCTCACATGTTTGTTGGATGATGTAAGTCTTCATACCCTAGAGGTTGTTCCATGCAAACCACTTCCCTCAAGTAACTATTGAGAAAGGAAATTTTCACATCCATTTGATGAAATATCCAACCTTCAATTTCTCCTAAAGAAAGGATGGTTCTCACCAGTTCCATCTTTGAAATGAGTGAGAAAGTTTCTTAATAGTCTACTCCATAAGTTTATGCTTGTCCTTTCGGAACAAGTCTTGAACCTATTTACACTTCCATTTGAGTTGCATTTGATGCTATAAAACCATTTTCATCCAATTACGTTCATGTCATCTTTGTATGGAGTAAGATCCCAAGTTTTATTATTTTGAAGAGCATCAACTTCTTCATCCATAACCACTTTCCACTCATGGATTTGTATAGCATCCCCAAAACTTTTGTTTCTTCCAATTCTATCAACTTTGTCATATAAGCATAAAAGAGCCATAGGTAATCGATGTTTAGCCATAAAATATCCATAGGTTAATCTTTGAACTGGATGTCTTACCCTTATAGATCTTCGAGGTTACTTTCTTCCACATATTTACTCCCTTTATTAATTGAAGGAATTACTTTCTAAGTACCACTAGTGCTTAGTTCACTAGCGATGGTGCGAAGGTCTCCTTTCCATGGAGATATCTTCTCCTCTTTTTCTTCTTTGCATAAAGGTTGAACCCCACTTGGATCATACACTACAAGAGCTTGAGGGCATACCGACGCTAAAATATCGACGCAAATGTCGAACGTCGGTATGTCCATCGTAATGTTGGAGGAGACAAGTAGGGCGGGGTTTTTTCAAATTTTTGTGTCCCGTCGCGTATACCGACGCCTATACCGACGCACATTTTGACGTATATACCGACGCACATTCCGTAGCATATACCGACGTATATTCCGACGCATATTCCGTAACATATATCGGCGCTCGTAAGTTTTTCACAGCCGAGAGCCTATTTTCTGGTTTTTTCGCAGAGAAGGCGCGTTACAGGTCAAGAAGGTCTCTTTCTCTCCCTCTTCTCTTTCTCTCCCTCTCCTCTTTTTTCCTCTCTCCTCTTTTCTCCTTCTTTCTTCTTTTCTCCTCTTCTCCTTCTCCTAATATGTTCTTGCAATTGCTTTTACTTTTTAATTTAAGAATTAGGACGTTTAGGGTTTTGTGTTTTTTTGGCTCTCTATGCATGTTGAGAGCTCTCTATGTATGCATAGATCTCCTAATGCATGCATAGAGATTTTAGGGTTTTGTATTAGTTCTTTTTCTTGTGTTTAATTTACTAATTAGTTTGTTAAATATTTTGTTTTGCAGCTCTTTCACCTCACCAATCTTTCACCAATCCTCTCCTTCAGCTTTGCAAAAAAGAGGTAGATCCTCTTTCGATTTTTCTTGTTTATGCTATTTTCTATGAATTATTGCATCCCTGTTTTATGGTTTAGGGTTAGTTTTGGGTTCTTGTAAGCTTACACATAGGATTAATTTAATATCTATGCATAAAACCTATAATAAGCTTGCAATCTCTATGCATAGCCTTCTTGCAAGCGTTATGCATAAGCTCTATTCATAGAGCTTGTGAGCTTGTGAAATCTCTATGCATAAGCTCTATGCATAGGCTTTATGCATAGAGTTTGCAAGCTTATAAAATCTCTATGCATAGGTTTCTTACAAGCTTATAAAATCTCTATGCATAGGTTTCTTGAAAGCTTGCATGGACATTGTACATAGAGCTTGCGTAGCCTTCTTGTTGAAAGCTTTTTGAATGTTTTTACTCTCTTATACATATAACATATAAGTCCTATGCTCTGTTTTTCTATGCATAAGGTATTCTCTTTATTCATAAAGTTTATATATGTTATCAAGGTAAGATCTATTATCCATGTAAAACAAGATCATGTTTATTACACCATTGGGTGATGGGATTAAGGGTTAGCATAGTGCATAAGGCATATAGCGTAGAGCTTATGCATAAGTCTTGCATAGAGCGTATGCATAAGACTTATGCATAGAGCGTATGCATAAGACTTATGCATATGGCTTATGCATAGAGCTTATGCATATGGCTTATGCATAGAGCTTATGCATATGGCTTATGCATAGAGCGTACGCATAAGACTTATGCATATGGCTTATGCATAAGACTTATGCATATGGCTTATGCATAGAGCTTATGCATAAGGCTTATGCATAGAGCATGTGCATATGGCTTATGCATAGAGCGTGTGCATAAGGCTTATGCATAGAGCGTAATTGCATAGAGCGTGTGCATAAGGCTTATGTGAAAGGGATTGTTGGAATGCAATTGCAAATGCCTTGATTGTGGTTAACAAATGCTTATGCAAATGCCATGGTGAGGGCATTGTGAATTGTTGGTTTGTGTTGGAGCTTTTGGATGATGGATTGAGGCATGAGTCCATGCTTTATTGATGAGTTCTAAATTGTAAAAGGGCATGAGTCATGCTCAATACTTGTAAGCCAACAAACTTGTTCTATCATTTGATATTATCCACATCATTTTGTACCTACACTCACCATTGCTACCACTTCAAGTTTCTATAGAATCTAGCAATGTGTGAGGGTACCTTGGCATTGGTTGGAGAGGCCAAGGGGAGAATGGCTTGAACTCTTTGTGCCGTGATTGCTTGGTAAAGCGGTACAAAGGGGGATTAGGTACACCGGTGTGAAGAAATGGCCTCAACCTTCACCTTGGAGGAAAACTCGGTGAAGGGGTGAGAAGAGCTTGGCCGGGAGATCGGCAAGCTTCAACGCGCGTCCTCAACAATCCTCACCATCGACTTTGTGGATGCATTTGGGCAATGGGGCCCCTTTTCCGTCATATTGTGTGGATATTGCAAATGCTTTGATGGACAAAGAGTGCATATGATCTTTCATGACATTGTGGGATACAAAGAGTATTGCATTGTGATTTGAGAAGTTGCATTTTCATTTGAGATTTGGTTCCAATTACAAAGGAGACTCTGGCGGAATTTTTCCAACAAGGGAGCCAAACAAGCTTATTGATTGGAGATTTACCCCATGGATACACTTGAAGAGTTATTCACAACTACCAAGGGGAGAAACACCAATCATTTGTAGCCGGATTGAGCTTTGGGACCGAATTTTGGGAATTTCTGGGATTTTACAAAACCCTAATTCAGTCCTAGGGTTTTTGGGATTAGGTCCGAGTGATTACACGACTCTATTCTACTCCTTGAGAGTTTTCAAATGAGCCATAGAACCCCTTAATCGGATATCACAATCTCGGTCAAAGTAGTCATGTTGACTTTCTGGTCAAAGTCAAACAGAATATACTTCCACTTTGACTGAATCAAAATGCTTTTAGGGGTATGTTCTATCTTCCGTTAGCTTTCTATAGAGCCGTCAAAACCTAATTCTGATATATATTTTGCGTTTTAGAGCCAAATTACTACTTTCAGCTGTCCCGCACAAACCCTAAAACAGAGAGTACTTGCCCACACCTAATTCTTACTGTGTTCATTTGGGAGGATAGTAGACACCATTACCTACCCATAGAACCTTCTTTTGTCCAATTCCGACATCATTTGGGCATTCTACCAACATCTTGCATTTCTTCACTATGCCGAAGGGAAGATCACTTATGCATAAGTCTTGCAGCCTTATTATGCAAGCTTATACTTATACTATGCATTTAGATTATTGCATAAGGCCTTTATAAATAGCTATTTATGAATAGAGATAGCTTCTCTCTCCATCCTTGTTCAAATTCTATTTAATTTTGTATGGAGAGGAGATAAGCTAATGTATGAGTTATTTTTAAAATCTCCCTCAACGGCTGGGGAAAAGAAGCCTGTTTGACGCTTTTTTAAATATTTGTCAAGTCTCCCTATCAACGGCTAGGGAAAAGAAGCCCGTTTGACGCTTTTTTAAATATTTGTCAAGTCTCCCTCAACGGCTGGGGAAAAGAAGCCTGTTTGACACTTTAAATGTTATTTTTTAAAATCTCCCTCGCGGCTGGGAAAAAGAAGCCCTGTTTTATGGTTTACATAGTGCTTTGTGTAATGCATAATGATTTGTGTTTAATGAGCTGCATATACATGTTATCCTGCTAGATGGAGCCTCTCAATCTTGAAGAGAGAATAGCGTGTCCATGCATGCGATGTAAGTACCAAATCTTTCGAAAACGAAGGATTTGCAACGAGCATGTTCATGACGCTGGCATATTTCCAATGGAGCGCTTGCAAAATTTACGGTTTCAATCGTACAACCAAGCAAGTGTGCAGCCGCATCTTGATAACATTGCGCCTGTGAATTCTCGTCCCCAACAAAGGATGAGGATATCGCAGGAGGGAGTGACAGATGGAGCTCAATTAACAGCACCCGAGGGAATGGAAGAAGGTCAGGAAATGGAAGAAGGTCCAATGGAAGAAATGTTGGATGCCTTCATCGAGCAACAAGAAGCTCTCTTCGAGGAGCATGAACATGAAGATCATCAACCACGACATTCTCAACAGTCAAATTATGAACCAGAGGAAGAGGCCATGCGTAAACTTGCACGCCTTCCATTATACAATGGTGCCAACATATCTGTATTGCGTGCATCTCTTACGATGCTAAATTTGCAGTCAATTTTTGGATGGTCTAATACAAGTGTCACTGAACTATTCAAGTAAGGTCTTTTTTTGGAGATTACACCTACTGTTGAAATGATAAATTATCAACTTGTATTTGAGAAAATCTTAATAGTAACGATCAGATATTGCCATACTTGCAGGCTTGTGAAAGATCAGATATTGCCCCCTGGCAACGAGATGCCTCCATCTCGTGCAGATGCGAAGAAGTTATTGAAATCCATAGGCATGGATTACAATAATATTCATGCTTGTCGCAATGATTGTTGCCTCTTCCGCCATGAATATGAGCATTTGCAAGAATGTCCCCATTGTGGCTCTAACAGATATAGAGAAGATGTTCAGGGGGAAGCTGTCCCGGTAAAGGTTCTCAGGCACTTTCCAATCATCCCAAGGATAAAAAGCATGTTCAGGTGCAAATCAATAGCAAGCTTGATGACATGGCATGCCACAACTCGATCCACAGATGAAGTGATGCGTGTGCCTGCTGACTCACCCGCATGGAGACACATTGAAGAGAAATGGCCGGCTTTTAAGGAAGAACCTCGAAACCTCCGTCTTGGCCTAGCAATGGATGGTGTAAACCCTTTTGGTTTAAGGAGCTCTTCATGGAGCACATGGCCTGTTTGCCTTGTGAATTATAATCTTCCGCCATGGTTAGCAATAAAGAAAGGTCATCTGTTGCTCTCATTAATAGTTCCAGGAAAGTACAAGGTGAAGAACATGGATGTATATTTGGCACCACTTATTGATGAGTTACGCACCTTGTGGAACGGAATTGAAGTGAAGGACATGTCAAAGCAGCAGAGTGGCCAAAGACTTACAACTGTGCAAGGTATTCTCATGTGGACAATGCATGATTGGCCTGGCTATGGAGAATGCTCAGGTTTGTCTATATCGGGTTACAATGCATGTCCTGTATGTGGTCCTCGACTTGATTCAAGATACTCAAAAGCATTACGAAAGAATGTCTACCAAGGACATGTTAGGTATCTTCCAGAAAATCATGAATTGCGGGATGGTAATCTAGGAGGACCTCCTCCAAGTGCATTGAAGGCAAGCGATTGGAAGATCAAATGGGAGGAATGTGGCAACTTGGCATGTCCTGGGATGAAGAGGCTCTCTATCTTTCACCAACTCCCCTATTGGGGTGATCTCCTTATAAACCATTTGCTTGACCCGATGCATATTTTCAAGAATGTAGCTGACATTCTATGGAAGACCATGACAGGAAAAAAGGATACTAAAGGCCAAAGGGATGACTTGGAAGAGATTGGTTGCATGCAAGAGTTGTGGGCTCGCACTAGACCCAATGGAAAGGTGCTACTTCCAAGAGCCCCATGGGTTTTTAGCAAGATAGAGGAACAACAAGTCAAGAGGACAATTTCAGAGTTTCGGACTCCTACAGGTTGTATGCATTGCTTGAAAAGTGCATTTACAAAGGATGATGATCTTAGTGGTCTCAAGAGTCATGATTGGCACAAGTTTCTACAATTTGTGCTACCCATAGCAATAAAAGATTGCCACAGATGCTGTGACACCACCACCACGTGAGCGTCGTCCTTTGCTCTCATCTGTTGATAGCACACCCATAGGGTCACCTTCCACTCCCTGGGGTGCACATGACCATGACAACAGCAAGATTTACACAATTAGGGATGGGGCACCAATAATGGATAGTGCAGGGAAGGCAATGAAGACATGCATTCGACAATTGTGCACTATACAGTTTCATGACTCTGTCATGACTAAATGGGATCAGCAAGACAAGGAGAAGAAAAATTATATAAACACAAAGATAAAGCAAGAGTTCCAGCCATCTGACCCTATGAATGTCGTCTCTAATGAGTGGATACAGTATACAGCTCGCATTTTGATGGGGCATCGTAGGTCAGAGGCGAGGGACGCATTTAGAGAGGGGAAGGAGAAACCTGTTTGGCTAGATGACAGGGAGTGGACAGCCATTGCTCAGGAGCTCACCGAGACACCAGACAGGTTTCAACAACAAAGAGAGGCGGCAAGGGCAAGACTCCAAACAGTAGGGGCTTCTCATCTCGGGAGTGGTGGTTACGAAACCATGCGCCATGAATTCGTAAGTGTTTGTAGCAATTTTATTTATTTAAATGTATGTATGTGGGCTAAATGTTGATTTCTAAAAGTTATAATTGTTAATCGTGTGTGCAGGAGTTGGCCATGAATCGCCCACCAAGTAGGCGAGAGGAGAAGTACGCTCACAAACATGGCCTTGTGGCCTTGTTTGAGATGCTTGAAGAAGAAGGAGAGACCGTCAATTGGGAGGCATTACCATGATGTAAGATGACCTTCAAACTAATGAAATATGATCAAAACATTCTTGAGTATTAATGTTTAATTTAATTTCTTGTTTGTCGATCAAGAAAATATGCAAACGAGCACGATTGTTTTTGTGCTCTATTTTAGACAGAATGGTGCTGTCTGTTTGCTGTTGTTGATCCTGCTCATTGCAGGCAGCTAGGCAACAGCCAGGCAGCACTATTCTGCCCAAAAAAAAATTTCTGCTACAGCATCGGTATATACCCCGGTACTGACGTCGGTATATACAGTGGTATTTTTCTCGGTATTAAAGTCGGTATACACCCCGGTATTGACCCCGGTATATAACACGGTATATGCACCGGTATAGACGCCGGTTTATGCGTCGGTATTACCCCCGGTGAGCGTCGGTATTACCCGGTGAGCGTCGGTATATTAACCGGTATAGGCGCCGGTATTACCACCCAACGCTTATACCGACGCTACTGTTCCGACGCTTATACCGATGACGAGGCTTTTTTAGACCCCGTTAAATAGCGCCGGTATAAGCCCCGGTATTAGGCTAACATGTAGTAGTGATATCTGAAAATGATATGCTTATCATACCATCCATGTATCTTATTAAAGTCAACATATCTAATGGCATACATCTTCTTGTTTGTAGGATCATAGCATTTATACACACCTTTTTATAAATAAATTCCTCAGGGGAATCACTCATCATAAATATGTAAGTGTAACACGTTGGTTCAGCATAAGGGATTTTTAAAATACCTTTTTAACACATTTTTTACATACAAAAGGGTACCATTTAAAGGGGGTATTAAGTCAATATTAAACAATTTGGAAAAAATCTCATATTTTGGGAATTAACTTTTCTATATAGTTTTGAACATACGTTAAAACATAAAATCTCCAAATTTTTCGAAGAGACTGTAGATTTAGATGTAGATTTAGATTCTACACTTCAAGATATTTCTAACGCTATTTCATATGAGGGAGTTTTGATAAAATTGTGGACAAGTTCACCATGACCCCATTTTTCAAATGGGAGTGGGAATTTTCCTAAATTCTCTAATATGGTGTCATAGGTTGAATAGAGAAAGGGTTTATTTAATTCATGAAAAATTCATAAATAAGGGGTTTTTAAAGTAGGCCTTGAACGCACGTGATATAGAGGGTTTACATATACTGAACCCCTTGAGATCAATTTTGATAAACAAACAAAATTTTTGGCTCAAGGTTTATTTGTATCTCATCTATCACATGTGGATAACATACACATCCAAATATTTTCAAGTTTTCCACGTTAGGCTTTTGTCCTGTGAGCTTATTAACTAGAGTTATGTTTGGTTCAATCGATGTTGGAGATCGATTAATCAAGAAAATTGCATAATTGATGCCTCTGCCCAATTGTGATATGGCATATTTTTCTCATATATAACATGGCTCTTGTCATCTCTACAATGTTTTTATTCTTCCTTTTTGTCATTCCATTCATTTTTGCATGTATCTTAGAGTCAACTATCTTTTGATACCTTGTTGCTTTAATTATTTGTCAACTTCCCCATGACCTATACTCTCCTCCTCTATCACTTCTCAAGATTTTTACTTTAAGACCACTTTTTTTTTCTACTTTTTCTTTGAATTACTGAAACTTATCAAAAGCTTCACTTTTAACTTTTAAAAAATTTATCCAAATCTTCCTTGAATAACACTTTAGCATTATGGGCTTTGACAATGTGGAAGAGTCAAGTTTCAAGTTGATGAGAAGAAAGGTATATCTGATTCCACTGCATGTCTAGAGTTAACCCTTACACTTTCTGGTTATTGTGCTACTTTCTATATTTTTACAGATTGGGAAGCGTAAGGCGAAAACAACCATGGTCTCAGAATCATGGCAAATAGGGGACCTTGAATTTTCAGCAGCAAGGTGCATAGCCCTACCAACACATAGTAGGCATGTGGAAGAGCTTGAAGATGAACTGAGTATATGGGGAAATAGCCTATGTTTTGATGCACGTGAGGGGCAAGAGTTTCAGGATTGAGGTGAAGGCAATGACAAGCTTTCAAGTCAACAAGGAGATGGAGATCAACATGAAGTAAATGTCACAAGAGGGGCAAAAAATGAAGACATTATAACAATTTTAGATTAGATGACATGCTTGTAATTTTGTAGCAGGCTCTTTTTTAACCAATCTTTATTTAATTAAAATCTTAATATTTTTGCAAACTGTAATTTTTTTATCTAGCGGTCTAGTGTGAAAAGGCCAAACTTTAAATTTTAACTATAAATAGCCAAAGGTGCCTTCTTTCTCATTTAAACCAAGCACGAGCTCACACTATCTCTTTGCATTCACATGGCTACCCACTTTGACAACTTGTGTGAGTTCCTCTCCACCACCCCGTGGGCGGGCAAGAGCGAGCTCTTTGTCATGTTCTCTCGTGAAGTTGACTTTGAAAAGTTGCTCGCCCTTGCGTCCCAACATTATGAGATGCAGATTGCATACATGGAGCAATACTTGGCTCCCCACTCCATCTCCTTTCCCCATTGCCCTAATGATCGATGGGTTCCTGTTGAGCTGCTTAAATATATTCAACAATATGCCCGCCCCTGCATCTAGCGCCTTGAACGCTTCATCGGACATCTGCATCCCCGCAGGAGCTTACTGTACCTTCAATAAGCAGGAGGTGAAGAGGCTGGGGAAGGGCAATTTAGGAACTAGGTTCCTCTCGTGGCTCACCACTTTTGCGGTCCTTATTAGCGAGCGATGAGGATTCGGATGAGAAGGTAGAGATGCCTGCATTGCAGTTGGCAGGGTATTTAAGGGATGACAAGGAATTGAAGGCAGTAGGAAAACGAGTGCTGGTGTAGAAGAGCAGTTTGCATCAGAGCACTTTCTAGAGGGTACACAATCTGCAGCAGCTGAACAGTCCACTGTTGTAGAAGATGCGGGGCCATCTTCCCCACACGAGGAGAGGCGCAAGGTGCTGCCAGAGCTTAAGATCAATCTCTTGAGCACCATTGTGGTGGAAGAAAAAGGTGAAGAATACTTATTTCTTCATGACCTTGAAAAGACAGCTGGCTTGAGAATGGATGAATGCTTGGGCATTATATGCACGCGATTTGAGAAGGACCTTGATATGTCCAACCTCGGTCCTCACCTAGATAGTGCTATACTACCCCTTGGAGAATCTATCGTAGAGACAGCTGCTTTGGTCAAGGAAACTGTGGTTGAGACCGCGGAGCAAGCCCTAGTTCCAGAGGATGAATTAACAACCTTACAAGACAAGCTAGAGGCTGAAAAGGATACGTTTGCTGCTGGAGTAATGGAGGAGACCAAAGCACCAAAAAAGGATGAGGCTAAGCCCTCGATTGACCTCTCTGCCCCCACCAGCACTTTGGCAAAAGAAGACATTGAGCAAGAGGTAATAATCGACCTTTTACAACCTAGAAACATTTGTAATTATGTATAGGAAAATATTTTGATTTTTCCTTTGATTGCAGAGGGTGGTTGAAATTGATGCATTTGCTGGGAGAGATGGCGGCAGCAGAGACCAGGCCAAGGTCCATGGACATGATGCTGCATTGGTGCACTATCTTGGTTGACTTCCTGTGGATGGCATCGCCATTATCCACAGGGACTACACCCCTCAATCTGCCTTCACTCTCTTCTTTTTGAAAGCCCTCTCTAAGGTGCTCTGTGTAGCCTCTATGGCACAGAGCACCAAATGTATAGTTCTGATTAAAAAATCCCTTACCTTCAATGTTTTTGGTTCTGGATTTAGGGGTAAGCTTCTTGCTCGTATAGGTATAGCCAAAAGCATAGGCATAGAGGATAAGAAATAGCCCAATCACTCCTTGAGCACACTCTGTCCAATAACAAGAGAAGGAAGCTCAATATTGTAAGAAAGCTTTTATAAAGATGATGTATCATTTCTTATTATGAATACAATACAATTTTTACAAACTTATTTTCATCAAGTATATCATTGTTTTTTCTAGTTTGTACCATCAATGTTGACCCTGGGAGCCTGGGGGAGTAGTGCCAGAACAGTGCGAATTTTGAGCCTGCACCGCTGCTGTAGAGCCCAAATTCGCACTGTTTTGGCACAGCTTTCCCAGCCCTTCAGGAGCAATTCTGATGCATTGGATGATAAATAATGTATTTTTACACATGATTAAAGGTATTTTTATCTTGTAAATTATTGTTTCTCACAATAAATGTACTCAACTTGATTATAAATGCATCAAAAATGATTCTGAGTGGCTAGGGGAGCAGTGCGAGAATAGTGCGAATTTTGAGCCTGCACCGTTGCTGTAGAGCCCAAATTCGCACTATTCTGGCATATCTTTCCCAGCCCTCCAGGAGTGATTCTGATGCATTGAATGACAAATAATGTAATTTTACACATGATTAAAGCTGTTTTTATCTTATAAACTATTAATTCTCACAATTAGTGTACTAAACTTCATTATAAATGCATCTGAAATGATCCTGAGTGGTTGGGGGAGCAATGCCAGAACAGTGCAAATTTTGAGCCTGCATCGCCGTAGCAGAGCCTAAATTCACTGTTCTGGCATAGCTTCCCCAGTCCTCCAGGAGCAATTCTGATGCATTGGATGATAAACACTATATTTTTACACATGATTAAAGGTGTTTTTATCTTATAAACTAATATTTCTCACAATTAGTGTGCTTAACTTCATTATAAATGCATCAAAAATGATCCTGAGTGGCTGGGGGAGCAGTGCCAGAACAGTGCGAATTTTGAGCCTTCATCGCCGCACAGCAGAGCCTAAATTCGCACTGTTCTGGCATAGCTTCCCCAATCCTCGAGGAGCGATTCTGATGCAGTGGATGACAAACAATGTAATTTTACATATGATTAAAGCTATTTTTATCTTACAAACTATTGTTTCTTACAATTAGTGTGCTCAATTTCATTATAAATGCATCAGAACTGATCCTGAGTGGCTGGGGGAGTAGTGCCAGAACAGTGCGAATTTTGACCCTGCACCGCCGCTCTGCAGAGCCTAAATTCGCATTGTTCTGGCATAGCTTCCCCAGTCCTCCACACCAGGAGCAATTCTGATGCATTAAATGATAAACACTATGTTTTTACACATAATTAAAGGTATTTTTATCTTATAAACTACTATTTCTCACAATTAGTGTGCTCAACTTCATTATAAATACATCAAAAATGATCCTGAGTGGTTGGGGGAGCAGTGCTAGAACAGTGTGAATTTTGAGCCTGCACCGCCCGATGCAGAGCCTAAATTCGCACTGTTTTGGCAGCATAACTTCCCCAGTCCTCCAGGAGCAATTTTGATGCATTGGATGATAAACACTATATTTTTACACATGATTAAAGGTGTTTTTATCTTATAAACTATTGTTTCTCACAATTAGTGTGCTCAACTTCATTATAAATGCATTAGAAATGATCCTGAGTGGCTAGGGAAGAAGTGCCAGAATTGTGCGAATTTTTACACATGATTAAAGGTGTTTTTATCTTATAAACCATTGTTTCTCACAATTAGTGTGCTCAACTTCATTATAAATGCATCAAAATGAGTGGCTAGGGGAGAAGTGCCAGAATAGTGTGAATTTTGAGCCTACATCGCCGTTGCAGAGGCCAAATTGGCACTGTTCTGGCACAGCTTCCTCATCAGTCCTCCAGGAGTATTTCTAATGCCTTGGGTGACAAACTGGCATATGATAAACACTCCATGTTAAACAAACATGATGACACCGAGACATTGTAAGAGAAACTTAAAATTTTAAAGTTATCAAAAGGTTACAAATGAAAGCCAGATAGGCTTGTTACAAAGGGGGGTTTGAAACAAAAGAGTTGCTTCGAAAAAAAGGTTAACATCTAAGATCTCTAGATCGTGTCTCGCTCGCCTCGAATGCGCCAAGCTAGTTGCATGTCCTTGGGCAGATATGGTAATCCTCTTTGCATGTATTGCAAGGAGGTTGGTGTCTTCAAAAAGCCCAACAATGTAAGCCTCGGAGGCTTCTTGCAATGCTTCAAGGGCAATCCCTTGCACACGGAACTCTGTTCTATATCATTGGAGAATCTCTTTCACTGTGCGAGCAAAAGGGGCTCTTCTTATCAGCAACTCAGTGTTCCTCTGATAAAACTTGATTTCTTGTAGAGCCCTATGCCCTTGGCACATCCTTCTCCTTGGAGCTCTCTGTGTTGTGTTAGTACGTTGGCGAGGTTGGGACTTCCTTGGCTTGAAGAGCTTGACCTTTCTACGCTTGCGCGCACTTGCAGGAACCTCCTCTTGGTCTCTCTCATAGTCTGAATCCTCCTCCTCCTGTTGCTATGGTACCTGTGTATCAAGTTCCTCCCGGGTAGGTAGGGCACCCTGTCCTGGTAGTAGGGTCTTGCCACCTATGGTGCTGCGCAATGTAGGAATGTTTTCACAAACCCAGTCGAACTGCTCATCATTGGCCTCTCTATCTTGATCTCTAGGGTGGCTGCATTGTGGGGCCTTCTTCACATGCTTGCTCCCACTAGAAGGGCCTGCATGTGTGTGCGCTGGTGTTGCTGTGGGAGGAGGGTTGGGGACTCTGGTGATCCCATTGGGCGTGTCCTAGAATCCAAGGGGTCACTCTCTTCCATGGTGTCGCTAATAGTATGTGGTCGTTGGGTGCCTTGCACTGTGTTTTGTTAAGGCATGGTAACACGTGCGGTGTTCTTGGTGCGTGCCATATCCATGTATGACTATGCTAGCGTGGTGATATGCTGGTGTCCTTATGTGGGTGTCTACGTAGATCTTAAGCTCAAGCTCTCTAAAAAAGTGAAATGAAAATGAAGTGAGAGAAGGAACTATTAATAGTTTTTTTAGGGAAAAAAAAAACCTAACTAAACTTATTTTCTTAGCCTTATTACATCTAGATTTATGCTCGTGCGTGCACAACCCAACGCCTCCCTTGTCTCCTCATTCGTGCACGCCAAGAACCATGCCTATGGGGAGCATTGGTCTGCAACCATTCAAGTCGAGCATGACTTTTTGTAGCCTTGCATGCCTCTTATGCAAGCTTAGATTGTTGGGCCCGCTCCCTAACCAATACCCTTCCAAAGGTTGTGTGATAAAACCAATTGAACATCTCTTGTAGATAGTTTGTATGTGTTCCTTCTACAAAAGCTCCATCTCCATGTCTTGTATTTTTGAAATAAACCCCTCTTGCTTTATAATATGGTTTCTCCATCCCTTGGGTACTCCACATGTCGAGCGATCCATACTTGTTCATGAAATACGCACCATGCGCATAAACTATGTGCTGTATACATGACAATAGAATTTAATTAGAAAAAGTCAAGGTTAAAACACCAGTTTATTTTTTTACTATACAACTTACCATATAGTGTGTTACTTTACTCTCTTCCCAAGCACCTAGCACACTTTTGGTGAATTCTATGATATGCTGTTGGAATGATGCTCGTTCTTGGACAATTGTGCTACTTTGATTCATAATGCGAACCATGTTATTGAAATTTATCCAAAGCTGTTTGCGCATATTTACCAGAGCTGGCATTAAACAATCTACATTTGTGGTGATTGCACACAGGTCTCTCCAGAGTCCCCAAGTTTTCTTTGAATTCTCTATGTTTGCTGGCTTCTCCAAAAATCTCCTAGCCTTTGATCCAGTCATGGAGACCTTTTGAGCAACCTCGTAGTATGACATACCAGAGGCCTGCTTATTCACTCCAATTTTCACTCCGCCCACCATGGCAGCCCAGAGAATTCAAAAGATGCTCTAATTTACCAAGGGCTGTAACTTTCCTCTCTTGTGTAGGCATTGTGAATGCATAATCGATATGGCACTTAAGCAATCGATCAAAGATTCTCATGAATGCATGAAGTGTGCAAAAGTGAATATTCTTTAGTGAAAAATTAATGATGAGGCTCCAATTTGAATTCCTGTTTGGTTCTCCTAGCGTATCACGAGACATGACACCTTCCACCCATCTTGCATTTGGTTGTTCCTCATCTTCATCATCAGTTGACTCTGTTGGATCTACTACATCTTCTTGTTGCTTCTTCCCTTTCTTGGGACCTTTCGAGGCATCCTTCCCAACAGAACCAACCTTCTGTATACCTTTTCCATTTGTCTTTTTCTTCCTAGGAATATCAATCTGAGCATTACAGTATGGACAAGGCCATCTTGATGTTGCGCCTTGAGCACAACCCATCATGCATTTAATTATCTTCAAATCTCCCCCAAGATGCCAATCCACCTTGAACTTTCCTATGTTTTCTACATCTAAAAGTTGACCATCAATTTGCTTTTTGATTACATCTGTTATCCAGGGAGTCCTTTCAAACATCCATGTCAATACCTCATGTGTCTCCCTCGTCGGTACCTCGAATGCACCAAGCCACCAGACCTCTTTCTCAGATTGCACACTAAAACTTGGTTACGGTAGTCTTTTCCCATGCACAAATCATGGCCTCATTCATGAGCATAATGCTTATACGTTCCAACTTTCAACCTTTCACAATTTGGCACTCATCTAGCTTGAGCACAAATGAAAGTGTGCTCCCCAAGACTACAAATAAACAGTAATTTACAATATTCAAAACAAAATAATCGTCTTCATTTTCTACTGAAAAACATGAATAGTAGCAATTACAAGTTCTCACCTTCTGGTGAAAGACCTTAGAACTTCACCATAACTTGTTGTAGTCTCTCAATATGAACAAAGATGTTATTGTAAACATCATAGTGAAATTTTATACTTGTTGTCTTGATTTTCTTTCTACTCGACCCTGTGTCTAATGTTAGTGTGCCCTCAATGTGATAAAACTGTCCTATAGCTCGCTGCACATCATCATTATTGATACGCTTAACATTGTGAATCACCTTGAGTGTAGGAAATTTGAAAGTGCCAGTGATTCCTTGTCTTAGAAATGCATCTTTTACAACCTGACAGATTGCTTGGTACCCTTTCATGTTGATTCCAGCCGCATCACAAGCATGTTGAATTAATGAAGAATCTATGGAGGTGGTAATCTCGCTCACTACATTGCTGACAATAGCTTGGCGTATTCTAGGATGATGAGGGTCAGTAATAATTGAGAGAATATCCTTGGTATATAGAATGGCTTTGACCAAATCCTTCCATCCCTCTTCATTAGAACCACACACCTCTTGCAGAAAATTCCTAGCTGAACACAAATCATGACTATTTTATTTAAATCACTGAGTGCATAATGAAAGTTTATGTTACTTACTTTGTTGTACGAATCCTTTTCTTCTGTGCTCCACCTTTAAACGCAAGAGATTCTATACCAGCCAATGTCTTTTTTGCGTTCACAAGCACCATTTAGCATTGCTTTGAGTCATTTGATAAGTTCCTCTAGCCTTTGAATCTTTGCATCCTTCTCCACATTCTCTGTGAGGATCTCTTTCATTTTATCTGATGATGTTTTAAGTCCTTCTTGACATTGTAAAAGGCTGAATTGTGATGCTTGCAATTGAGATTGGAGAATATGGGTTTGCCAAGCTCCACTTGTAGTCAATCTTCTGCAGTATCCTAACAAGCCAAGCTCTCCTTCACCAACAAATTGCATAAAAGATGATAAATTGCAGAAAGAAGGGTTTGCTCTTAATGAAGGGTCAACTGGATAGAGAGGCCCATCAACCCAAAGATCTACATTTTTCTCCTTATCTATCCTACGAGCTTAGACAAATTGTACATCAGTAGGATGGGTTTTTTTAGAGCTGCCATACTCTTCAGGAATACGAATGTGTAAATCAACCTTCTATTTTCTAGCTTCACAAGGGACTATACACACAGCTTGCTCTTAATGGAGGGTCAACTGGATAGAGATGCCCATCAACCCAAAGATCTACATTTTTCTCCTTATCTATCCTACGAGCTTGGACAGATTGTGCATCAGTAGGATGGGTTTTTTTAGAGCTGCCATACTCTTCAAGAATACGAATGTGTAAATCAACCTTCTGTTTTCTAGCTTCACAAGGGACTATACACACAGCTTGCAAAGGCTCCATAGCTAAGAAGAGGAAGAAGCTAAAGTAGAGAGAGAGAGAGAGAGAGAGAGACTGTTAAAACTTTACTGTTGCAAGTTTAACACAAATCCGTTTTTCTAAGTAGAAAATGATATTTTTGATATACAAATATACTAACATGGAGTTTTTCATCAATAAATTATATTTATGAGAAAATTTAAAAAATAATAATTTTTTGGATCCCCACAATTTCGGGATCTGACAGTTAGTTATGTTTATGGGGTTGTGGGGACCTGACAGTTAGTTATGGATGTAGTGGCTCCTGACAGGCTTCTGACGTGACCCTTGAATTACAAGCTTTTTGGAGGGAAAAATTTATTTTAATCATACATATTGATTGGGTGGTGTTTTTTCCACCTCAAAATGTAAAAAAATAAAAAATAAAAAATTTTCACTTTTTGGGGCCCACCTAAATACGAGAATATTTTGTTGATGTGTGGAAGGGAGATATGGTGGGAGTTAATGAGAAAGGAGATTTCAAACTAACAAGAAAGATTCAATTTATAGAGAGTGAAGATAAAAAAATTCAAAAAGTAAGAGAGAAAGTATGAGAAAAGTCAAAAAGTAAGAGAGAGAGTATAAGAATATACCCTTTAAAAAGTGAAACTAGGGGGGTATGGCTGATGTGGCAAGGCAAAAAATAGGGGTCATCATAGCCTTTGTCTCCCTTAAGCCCAGCTTTTTAAGCTCTAATCTCTTAAAATAAGGAATCCTTAGGAGGCCCTTTTTGGGTCTAAAAAATTCCTAATGGTCTTTACATCATATGGATGTAAAGAATGCATTCTTGCATGGAGATTTGCAAGAAGAGGTGTATATGATGCAGCCACCTGGTTATAAGGATGTGAGTCACCCTGAGCATGTTTGCAGGTTGAAGAAAGTCTTGTATGGAGCATGGTCTAACAAGATTTCTGAATATCTTGTCACTATTGGCTTTCATGCAGCCAATGCAGATTTCTCATTGTATGTGAGACACAGTGATAGAGGGGTTATGCTTGTTGTCATCTATGTAGATGACCTGATCATTACGGGGAACCATGATGCAGAGATGTTTGATGTAAAGATCTTGCTTAGACAAAAGTTTGAGATGAAGGATCCCGGAGAACTCAGATATTTCTTGGGCATTGAGGTGATTAGGTCACCACATGGTATTGGGTTACTGCAAAGACAATATGGCTTGGACATGTTGTCCAAGTATGGTATGACAGGCTGTATGCCTATCTCAGTACTATTCGATCAGAATGGCAAGTTGAGTGCAGATTCAAGAGAGATTTTGGAGGATCCTACCATGTATAGGTGCATAGTAGGGAGCTTGATCTACATGACGATCACCAGGCCAAATTTGAGCTATGCTGTTGGGTTGGTGAGTCAGTTTATGCAGGTTCCTCAGAAGCCACTATTGGATGTATTGAGACGCATACTGAGGTATGTGAGGTCTACTTTGCATTATGGACTATTTTATAAAACTCGGATAGAGATATGTGTACATGGGTACACAGATGCCGATTGGGCTAGTAGTATCTCAGATAGAAGATCTACTAGTGGCTTCATGTTTTCTTTGGGGAGTGCTGCTGTGACTTGGAGCAGCAACAGCCTACGGTTGCTCTATCCCGTACACAGAGGCCAAGTACAGAGGTGCTGCTATGGCAGCATGTGAGGTAGCTTGGTTGAGAAAGCTACTTGCAGATTTGGGTCTATCAGTGGATAGACAAGTTGTCATTTTCTGTGACAACATTAGCAGTATACAATTGGCCAGGAACCCAGTTTTTCATGCTCGCACGAAGCATATAGAGGTCCACTACCATTTTGTCAGAGAGAAGGTTTTGGCAAGAGACATTCACCTTGTTTATGTCAGCACACAGGATCAGGTCGCTGACATCTTCACCAAAGCGTTGGGTACAGAGAAGCTCCATAGATTCAGGGCTTCGCTTGAGATGGAGTTGAGCTCGAGGGGGAGTGTTGAGATATCGAGCTCATCTAGTGAGGCAGTGGACACTGATGACCCGCCTGGGGAATAGGCCCCACACTTACACCACTGGCATGGTTGGTGAGATCATGGGTGATATGCGGCCAGTGGGATGACAGGCTATGTGACAGCCATTCTAGAGACTGGCATAGTTATAGCGCCAACTCATTTAGTTGGGTTCACACTATAGAGAACCCTAGTATATATTTGGTTGAGTACCTTTCATATGTGAGTACTCTTATCTTTGTATATGGTATGTTGAGTGTTATGTGAAGAAGAAGAAGATTTTTAGCCTCTCACCTTGTGTGTTCTCTTTTAGGGTTTTGTGAGTGTGTGTGTGCTTTGCGAGAGCTCAAGCTCTCTTCTCCCCTACATCTTTTCATATATGTGACACTCCGCTCGTCAGTCCTATAAGGAAATTAAAATGTCAAATAGTTATTAGACGTTGAAATTTTTAAAAAAAATAGTTTTTAGACGTTGAAATAACTAGTATAACATAAAAAACATACTTCATACCTGCATTGATGATGCCTCTATGGAGGCTCCTGACCACACCAGGCCCCTTTGTACCTCTATGCTATGTGTCCTGAAAATAATTGACCAAATGACATTATTGCTAGGCATGGATTGTCGATGGAAATAGTCAGTGACTAGGGCACCCACTTCATGAATAATGTGATGAAAGGGTTGATGGAAAAGTACCTAATAAATCACAAGAAGTCCTCAACCTATTACCCACAGTGCAATGGCCTGTGGAATCTACCAACAACAAGGTTCTGACCAAAATCCTGAAGAAGATTATAAATGCCAACAATGATGATTGGGACCAGCAGCAGCTAGATGCAGTCCTATGGGCATTCCGCACATCTTACAAAGTCTCAACGGGTCAAACACCATTCAAACTAGTCTATGGGCTAGAGGCAATAATGCCCATGTAATTTGCGGTGCCCAGTTTGAGAGTTGCAATCCAAGAAAAGCTACCAATGGGGAAGAATCCTGAGAGCACAGAATACAGAAGCTCCTAGCCTTAGAAGAAGAAAGACGACTTAGATCTCTACAGGCAGAGATAGTGCAGTGGAGAAGAAAAGCTTGGATTGACAGGCATCTCAAGCATAAAAGTTTCAAGCAACGAGACATGGTATTGGTCTACAACTCCAAGTGGGGATCCCATCTCGAAAATATAAAAATCTAGTGCAAAGGACCATTCATGGTGAAAAACTCAATCAGTCATCAGAATGCCTTCACATTAGAAAGCCTGGATGGTATAACTTTTCCCAAAATAGGTAACAGCTTCAAGATGAGGAAATTCATGGGCCAAGTGGTGGTAGTTACACCAAAAAAAGAATAAGCTGAGGACAAGGAGCTAGTCCGAAGCATCCGCTATGGCATGATCTCACTATAGCGAACAATGACACAAAAAATCCAACAAGAAAGAGAGCTGTGAAAGAAATCCGCAGGGGTGGCCAGTCCACAAAAAAGAACACAATTCCACAACAAATCAAGTCCAGGATAGCAAAGAAGCAAGAAACCAAGTGAACGCTAGTCAGATCCACATTAGCAAGGCGAATTGCCACAATGTCGGCATAAGTAACCACATGAAGGACAACTAACACAACATCATTAAAATTCCACATGCAATGGCAAGACGGGGAGGTGACAAGCAAACTTTAATGCCTTTACGCCCAGGATGGCGGGGATGATATAAATCAGGAGTCAAATCACATCGAGAAGTGAAAGGTCAAAAATGACAATGTCCCAAGAAAGGAAGGAAAAAGGAAAAAGCATCACAAAAAAGAGCACAAGGAGCCAAAATGCGCACACTCCCAACCCGCTTTCTTGCTCATAGCTTTCTCACCAATTCGCAGTGCTCTCTTAGAAGACAAAGCCATGCCGAAGGTTAGCAAGATTCTAAGGCCAGACAAGAGGCCACCAGAGAAAAGCCTATGCATGCTTATGATGATTGAGGAATAACGAACACTAGGAGTGGGCGAGGAAGTGTAACTTTGAAAAGCTGCTCGATCAGCCCTCGGGGGATCTTCAAGACCCCAATGATAGGGGCAATCTTATCAACTAATTTCTTGAAACAAACACTATACATGTGGAAGGGAAGGAACCCATCAAGATCTCGGAGCTCGCAGTGCACCATGCACTAGGGTTGCCGATGGACAGAGCGCTGGACACAAGCATGAAGCCTAGAGTGGGGAAGGAGATTCCCAAAATAGGTAGCATGCACCAGGTAAAGGATGTGGCAAATGAAACTCGGCGAGAGCAGTTTATCTTCTTCTTACACAATGTAATGTTCATGGGGAAGCTAGAAGATATGTCAAACAAAAACTACAGGCTGCCCAGAGCAACAGAAGCAAGAGGAAAGATCAACTAAGTTGCCATCTATAAGGATAATTTGGGAAAGAGAGTGGCCACATGGGCCAAGGAAAAGCAACCAACGGTGGTGCATGCACACCTAAGAGCCATCGCACAGGCCACCAGGTCTATGGATCTCTGAAAAATCCTACGCATAATGACCACACCGCATCCTCGAAACCCACCAAAGTGACCTTTAGCTCCTTTGAAGATGATGTGGATGATGAAGAAGAGCAGTGAAAATCTCCCCAAGAAGCCCAGCAGGAAGAGTAGTGAAAATCTCCCCCAGAAGCTCAATGTAGACAAAGAGCTACTGCTGCCTATAACTCGCACCGCCTAACTCGCACGAGGTAAAGAAGCATAAAGCAGAAGAAGAAAGAAAAAGACAACTGGAAGAGAGATAGAAATAGGAAGCCACCGCAATTAGAAAAGAAGAAAAATATAGAAGAATAAAATATAAGCAAAGAGGAGGAAGAGACAAAAAGGAAAGAAGAGGAAGAGTAGAAAAAGAGAGAAGAAGAAGTTCAAAAGGGGAAGCTGTCCACCACAAGGGTTGATCTTCCCATATCACCAGAATTGCAGCCTTGGGTGGCAGCCTTGGCAGAGAAGATGCAGGAAGGACCAAGCCATAGCCTCAAACTACCCAAAGAACTAGAGACACAACTCCCCACCCAGTAGCTGCACATGAACAAAGAGCTGATGACCATGGCCCAAAGCACCCTTTCTTATGCCCTCACTTCCGTTGAGGAATATGAGTCAAAGGCCTTGAACACCATTAATCAAATGTGCGCCCTGAATCAGCAACAACATGGGTTGCTCAAAAATGCTACAGCTAAAGCCAGGGACATGGAGAGTAAATCAAATATAATGGCTCAACGTAATGTAAAAATGCAGAACAAGCTCGCTTTGGCACAGAGAAGGCCTTAGTCTAGTAGGAGTTGAGTGAAGGGAAGATCATAACCCTCACGAGTGAGAAAAACATGCTCAAAGCTTAGGTGGATAGGCTCAGAGAAGAGTTAGTGGAAGCACAAAATCCAGCCAAGATCTGGTGAGTCGCCATCCAAGGCATTAGGTGAAATATGGACTCTCATTTTTTCTCCTTAAGGATTTCCACACTTCCTCTCTCTAGAGAAATGGACTCATAGTGAAATTTTTGCAAATCAAATCAAAAGTTGGCGGAGATTGCACATTTGGAATCTACTTATCGAGACCCAATGATATATAGTATGATGGAAATTTTTGATTATTCAAGAAGTCCCCAAATTGGTGATGATGTGGCATGTAACAAGAAGTCCCCAAATTGGTGATGATGTGGCATGTTACATGCCATGTCATCACCAATTTGGAAAATTCTTGAATATTCAAATTTGCTTATCATGCTATATACCATTGGAAAGGTATCGATGAGTAGATTCCAAATGTGCAATCTCTGTCAACTTTCGATTTGATTTGCAAAAATTTTACCATGAGACCATTTCTCTAGAGAGAGGAGGTGTGGAAATCGTTAAGAGGCAAAAATGAGAGTCCATATTGCCTACTGGCTAAAAAAAGAAGTGATGGAGAGCACAATAGCATTGGCACTCGCCTAGAAAGAGGTCCAAGACCTAAAGACTCAAGAGGAAGAAGAGATCATGTGTCTTCTACTTGATGCTAAAGTGGCAATCATTAAAATAGCAAAAGGCTAGACCTAGCAAGGTCCGGGACCAAGACCTAGAAGCCCTCCTTGAAATTTGGGAACAAATGGCTTGTAAGGCTCAAAAGGTCATCCATGAACTAGATGAAGATGATGGCATAGACAAAGAGCAGCAATAGCAAAAACAACAACAATAGTAGTAGCAGCAACCTGCAGAGGCCAAGGGTCCCCCTACCCAAGCACTTCCAAAAAGGACAAGCAAGCAGCAGACGAGGACTAGAACCTAGTTCTAGCCTTAAAGGCCACTACTTGGAAGGCAGTGTTCATTTGGGAGAAGGAGGCTAAAAATCTAGCAGAAGAAATAAGGAATTACACTAGGAATTGCAGGATGCCACACCCTCCTAGGAGTATGTAGAGATTTTAAGAGAGGCTATAGAAGACAGAGACAAAGAACAAGAGACATGAAAAAGAATATAAAGAAAAGCTTGAGAGGAGCACAAAGTTTGAAATTGACATAATCAATGAGCTAAAGGCATTGGAATTAGAGATGCAGCATTGTCTAGAAAATGAAGCTCAACTCAGAAGAAGAGAAAGGCCTGGAGACTGGGCAGAGTACAAGACAACACTCCAGAAGTAGATAGAGAAGGCACGTCCAGTGGCGAAAAGGGTATAGCAAACCTAGAAAACCAAACTACAGTGGAAGCTGGAGCCACATCATGAAGCAAAAGAATAGGCCGCAAGGCTACAAGCAAAACTTGTATACCAGTGAATGTTGATGCTGAATTAGACATGGACAACCTAAAAATGAAGCCAACTGGTGTGCCCAAGAAAGAGCGCGAAGAGCTACTGGTTGAGGTTCTGAAGCTGTAAAATGCCAACCAAGCTCTAAACAAAGAAAATGAGTGATTGAAAGATAGGCTAGCAAATAGTTCAACAACCCTATGGGCCAGCACAAATAATCCCTTCTTTGAGGCCTCCCATGTAATGCTCTCAGAATTGTTGAAGGATAACAAAGATCTGCCACCATACTTTCAAAACGGAGACAAAATAAGAATCATACTGACTAGGAAACCCCTTCCTTCCAAGCATCCATGCTCTCAATACTCGTTCTCTTAGACTCCGGAGAGAAGGAAGATGATGCCACCAAGGCTGCAACCACCAACTAGCGCCGATGTCTAGAAGTGGGGCACCAGAGATCCAGATGTGGAAAAGACACAAAGCCCAGCATAGGTCAAGTGGATGCCTATCCTCATGGCCGAAAAGGAAATTCTAAAGTAGACCCCACTCCAACCAGAATCCAGTGGTAAGAGTTTTTGACCTACAGACTTCACAGACCGACAACAGAGGTCTTGGGTGCTCAGAAGAGCAGGCAACAAGGCTAAAGAGAATGTAGAAGCATGCCACCTACTTAGACAATGTATACATTCCGGACTTCAATCCTCCAAAAATGTTCATAAAGTTTAAAAATAAATTTATCAAGGGAACAGGTTCGAGAGCAGATGCTCCAGCACCAGGTGTGCCAAGTGTTGCGCCCAGTGGCAGCTCAACAGTGACAGAGTGCTCAGTCGAGAACCACCTTCCATTTTGTGAGCACCACCTTGGCACTACACGTATGAAGGTGGTGGGCCGTAACCACCGGGATAGCCGTTGCCAAGATCAAGAAGAAAAAGCTTAAAAGGATGGCTGATCACTGCTCTACGAGGTTACAAAGATGCACAAGTTTTAGAGGATACACGCTGCCAATAGCACACAACTAATAGTTGAGAGTCCGTAATGTGAAGCCTAACATGGTCATAATCCTTAGGAAGTAGTATCCTTTGTGTCGAGCACTTGCTCTATAATGATTTTGGAAGTAATACAGTAAACAAAGAGCAATGCTTCCATTCATTATGTCTCTATGTTACTCTCTGCAATGTGTTGAATAAGAGTGATATGCCTCTATTTTAATAAACATGTTGTGCATGTGAAATAGAGTGTGAGAGTTATGTAGGAGAGTGAGAGTGTCTGGAGTTCTAAAGCCGAGCGACATTCTGAGTGTCCCCATGACCACTCTAGAGTTGGTGTTAGAATCCATAAGCTTTAGCGGGTGTCTACACGCCTCCTACGACATCGCATGACTGGTCTGTTACTTCAACCCGTTGTCTTGCCATTTCGCCTCCTTGAGAGGAAAATCGACGAGAAACACCTTGTAATTGTGAGATAAATGATTTTTACAAGGCTTCATCCTCAAATTCTTCAAGTTATATATACAAGGCTTCATCCTCAAATATTAATCATTTGTTCACTTCAAGTTTCACATTCACTTCCAAAGTGGTAGCTATAGGTTTGAAGGCAAACCTACCCAAATATCTTAGCGTTTGGCTTGACCTTGAATGGAGAGTCTAGATATTGGTTCCAAAACCTTGAGCCTCCTACTTATGTTGCCTTGAAATTTCTTTTAGGGTGGAATTCTCCAAGACTAGACCTAAGTGGAGTCTAGGCCACCAACTAAACAATGTCAAATAAAAATATACTGAGTGTATACGGAAGTACATTCAATGCATATGATAGTACTTTTGAGTTGATGAGTCAATGACGAGAAACCAAGATGAACTCGTTGATCTTATTGTTTCTTTTAAAAGGGTTTACAAGATCAAAATGTGCATAACTATATTTACTTGCAAAGGAAAATAATATTTAATAAGTGTTGTATACACGCCATTGATTTTGATGACAATATATATGGCACTAATAGGTAGATGACAGATCAAAAGTGTTGTATACACGCCATTGATTTTGATGACAATATATATGGCACTAATAGGTAGATGACAGATCAAAAGCCCCATTTTAAGCCTCTCTTAACACATGCTCAAATAGTAAGAAATTAGATAAGACTAGTATCAAGGATAAGGCCATTGTGTGCTTAAAAAGATGCAGGAAAATTAGAAAGTACTCCCTAGGGATCCTACAGATTACCCTAGGAGAGATGGTACTTGGTGCCCCTATTATTGAGGCAATCACACTCGAAATGATTGTCCATATAGTAGAGGATGGATAGGGTTGTGGTGTGGCTATTGTAGAAGACTAGTATTGGACCCGCGTGTTGCTGCGTAGGTAGAGTTCCACAAAAAAATAGGCTCAGTTTCTCCAATTTAGGTCATGCTTTAAGTAAACACAATACATTATTTCAAGTGACTTCATATATACATATCTCAAAATAACATCCATGTCTAGTAGATTTATAGCGAAAACAAAAATATCATAGTAATGTAGCATACGAAGATGCAAAAAAGGACCAATATTACATATTCTCAAAATGCACCACAAAATACGTATTCTTAGTCAGTAATGTCAGAATCAACAAATTGAATTCTTCTCTTGTGAGAAGGATCATTCATTTGTCTCCTCATAATATGCTCTCTATTGTAAAGCGGTGATCCATCCCGCACATGCTCTACTATCGATGAATGCAAAGGTCGTGCACAAACGAAACAACGATAAATCAAATCTCAAAAGGACCTGCACATGACGACACATCGATAAATAAAATCTCAAAAAAATCTTATAATAGAAAAACATAATCAAAATTACCTCGTATAATAGAACATCGAGTGGATGGTACATGAGGAGGTTTAGTATAAAACCCATAATGAATACCAATGGTCATGAAGGATGTAAGAAACAACCAGTCATTGGGTAATGAATACCCCTCAAATGATGCAAAGCATCTGTCCATCTCTCTCCAAAACAAATAGACACCCCACTCCTCATCAGGAACACCGATCCTGTACATCTCGATGCCTTCATCGATAACTCTTACCATAAACGTATCAATGTCATGCAATATCCTAAAATCAAAGCATAACAAATAGGTTATACAATTATTTATATATAGGTGCAAAAAATATTTATACAATGCCTAACAATTACACTTATACTTACCCATCCCTATAAGCATCAATCATAATCCCTGCTACATGACAGTAATAGGAGCTGACCATAGATGTCTATACAGATAGACATCAGTATAGAATGTCATGTTCCATACTTTGTAATCAAGAAAAGTTATGCAAATATAGAGAATAACTCACCTACTATCCTCGACAAAGGCATGCCCAATGTAAAGGTAATCTTAGACGTCTGTCAAAACATAAACAACAAAAATAAGTACTTTTACCATGGACAAATATGTATAAAAAAAGAAATCACAACAAAATTAATCAAATTGCAGAACTTAAATAAGAAACCTGACTTGTCACTCTAAAGTCATCAAGATCTCCTTATAAACAATATTGTTTGTTCTAGGTGTATAACTTTGAAGATCATCAAATGAACACTCCACATTAGTGTTATCCTCAAGTAACACCTTCACAGCATGAGGAGACCATGCTTGTGACAACGCGACATATAATTGCCCATGAGTAAACACTGGAGTCACCAATTACAACCCCAAGACATTTAGGCTTTGGCCTTGTGATTTGTTTATTCACATGCCAACGGGAAACTGTCTCTGCCTCGTGGTGAATGGTAGTTGGGTCTCGCTACATATAAAGGTAATCCGTGGAAGAAATACTCTTTCACCAACTTTAGTACCAGTGAGGATGATTTCAGTCTCCAAGACTTTAGAGTGAAAGGCCTTACATATCATCCGTGTACCATTACAGAGTCCACGTCATGGATCCAAGTTACGAAGCAAAATAACAGGAGCTTCTAACTTTAAAACCAAGCAGTGAGGTGGATATCCGCCCCGAAGGAGGTCGATTGTGTTCAAAAATTTTGTGGAATATAGGAATGAATTTTTATCATTTTCAAGAATTGAATCTGCACTGAAATATTGCTTAGGCTCACCAGGCATTGCATCCAAAGCTGTCTTATTCACAATATCCACTAGACTGTTTATCAGAGCAAGAATAGCACGCTCACTAAAGTATGAAGCATATGTCGTAGTGAGCCAATTCAGAGTATACCCAATGTACCAAGTCTTTAAGAGTCGATCTTTGCAAGACTATATTACTTGGTAGTGTCACTTTATCATCGCTACAATCCACTCTATTCCCAATATTCATGACCCACTGTTTAAACTCATTGCATCCATTAGTATTGCTTGATTGAATATGCATATTTCCAGTTAACTTTAAAACTTTGATAGAGTTCCATAGAAAGGAACGACACAATCCTGCATTAACAATATCCTCACGTCTTCCCTTCACAATAACAGGCAAGATTAAAATCTCCCCCCATTAATATAACCTTTCCACCAAATGGCTTATCTGAGAATAATACATCTTGTAAGCTCCTATCCAATGCTTCAAAAGCATAATGATGAATCATTGGAGCCTCATCCTAAATAATGAGCTTACAAACTCTCAAAACCTCAGCAAGTTGTCCATGTACAGGGATTTTGCAAGTTGAAGAATTGTTTAGCTCCAGAGGTATCTTGAATCTAGAATGTGCAGTACATCCATTTGCCGAGAGTAAAGAAGCAATACCTGATGATGCAGTGGCCAAAGCAACATACCCTTGTCCACGTACTCGCGCAAGCAAGCAATTATACAAATAGGTCTTGCCCGATCCCCCGGACCATCTAGGAAAAAAATGTCACCTGCATTTGTCACAATTGCATGCATTACAGCATCGAAAGCAACACGCTGGCTATCTATTAATGTTAACTCCATAGCACTTGACAGGTTAGATTGTTCGACAGTATCAAAAGATCTCTCTTCCAAAAGCAATCTATTTTCACCCAAGACTTCCAAATCAATTCTGTTTAGTTCAGGCATTCCTTCAAAATCTGCGAATGTCCGTCTTTGAGCACGAAGAATTTCTTCTAAATGTAGTAGTGCATGAGTTTCAGCTAATTGTTCAATACCAATAAACTAACCCCTGCTTCTCGATAACTAGTATAGAAAATCTTCTATCATTTCTTCTCAAAATCTCTTCCACAATATTCCTGGACAGGAAGGCTCACAAAATAGCAATATAGTACCAAAAAGACATCTCAACTGCAAGGCATTTTGCATGGATGATGCTTCCTCCATACATGCAACCCATTCAGAATCATTTTCCAGTATCCCTCTGGCAATGCAAGCTGCCTTGAAAGAAGGATAGATGTGACCATTGAGCGAACACAAATCTTCAAATGACTTAGATCCTTTACATATTGTAAGAAGTAGGCGAACATAGTATGCGCTACAAAGTACATGCGCCCTATAGTGTTTCCAATCTTTCTTTTGGTCCATTTCTTCAACCTGCAGTTCCAAACCCATTGTTGAGGGAAATCACTATACAATGTATTGTTTGCTTCAGGATGTTGTTGATTATAGGTAAACCATTCAGTCATAGTAGTCTTGCCTACATTTTCCCTCTGAAAAACATCTGCAATATTATCATCATCTCTGAAGATAACATTATGACCCCCATCTAAGTGTACCTGCAACCGTTGCACATCAGGCTTCTCATTGTGTAAATCATACTCAAAGAGTCTCCAACATGCCTCTGATGCAAAGACGTAACGTGCATCCAAATACCTCTAAATCTCATCAACTACGCAAGCAGCATTAACATCACCACCTTGTACAGTGCTAAATCTTATTGTTGCTCTGTCATGCCCCTTGTATATGTACTTGTAAAGATATTTCACTGCTGCTATTGTTAAGCATATTTCCACATTTACATGACATTATATGTGACTGAAAGATAAGGGTTATATGGCACAACCCATCTATTATCAACATTACACTTTTTCAATGCCACAGTTCTTCCATCATTTCGATGCATATACACGGGGTAACCACTCTCATCCTTAGTAGTCAAAAGCTTGTGGATAGTTCCTTGTGCATTTCCCTTTATCCATACAAATTGCACTTGGCCACGTAGCACGCATGCATTTGTATCTGGGCAAATTTGCAATCGATAAGCATAGTATTGTCGTTGAGTCACACAATGACCATTTCTCAATGCACTCTTGTGCATCAGCATAAGGGATTCTCAAGTGCCATCCATCCTCCCCTCTTGGAAATAACATGACGTACAAAAGAGGCATATAGCACCTATGCAAATTAGAGATGTGTTTGCATGTGCCTTCTCGAGTATGCAATAAAATATCACGACAACTAACATTATGATCATCACCTTGACCAATCATGATACCAGTAATCTCGAAAGCTGTTGCATTGAGTACTGCCTAGATGTGGATTTCGTCTCACATATATTCATTTTCAAATCCAAACTCGGATTGTCACTCAACATTCTTCCCACATACTTAAAAGCTTGTGCAAATAGATTAGAAGTGTGCATTCCAATCCATTCATGACACCTAGTCGATTTTATAATTCATGCTCAGTATCAAACACATAAAACTATGCAAACTGTGGCTTAGGATTGTACATATTATTGGGGACCAAGGACCCAATCCGATGATAAACAATCCCATGCACCTTGAAAGTATAGACACTACTATTGTGAAAGAGAGAGTCATCTATTTGTGCACCCAATGATGAAAAAGCCAACACACTATTATAAGCCCTGATGTTTTCTTGAAATTTTTTACTTGTAGTGTCACTACCAATCAAAAGAGACCTTAATGGCTTAGGTGGTTCAGCAAGTGAAGGAACAAACACACACCCATGTTTACAACAATATTTGCCAAGAACCTGTCCACAACTCATCTTCTTTTCACTTGCCCATAACTGTGCTCCACAAAACCGACACTCATGTGTCATCCCTCCTAATGAGTGACTTAAAGTGCACGAATATGCCAAAGGCCAAGTAGCTGCATGTGTACCTTGTACGGGCGGGAGTTCATGGAGGATAGACAAAATTCCTCCCTTTCGTTTTTCAAATACATAAGAGGGAATTTCTCCAATACTCTCCCTTCCTATTGTATTAGCAAATGTCACTTCTCTCTTCATGGGCAAAAAAGGAAGACATTGTAATTGCATTAACCTCATTTACTCTTCTAGCTGCATTATAAGAGGTCCTATTTCTAGCGAGCGACGGTACCTTCTTGTAAGTCTCAAACTTTGAACCAGTGATATCCCTGAATAAACTCCACTTGCCATTTCCCTTGTTATTTCTTTCAAAAGAGTCCTATTCCTAGCAATTTCACGGCGAACACTTCTAGCACTCTTGTTAGATATCCTTTTATCTCCACCCAAGGCAATTAGAGACCTCTTAGTGCTAGATTGAGGTAAATACATCAAAGTTTCTTTTGCTACTTGTTTTTGTGCACAAAAGGTATCGTTTTCTGCAAGAATCCTATGAGTCTCTTGCATCAATACATCACTGGTATTACAGGTAACATTATGCATCCTTGCATCACAACAATGAGGTTCATTATCCCTTGACTCCTGTGCACATTTTATTTTTTCATTTCTT